>NC_080545.1:94329650-94447150 GCF_028640845.1 Ahaetulla prasina
TCTAATTCTCACCGTATCTGGAGGCATCTATAGACACAGTTAAGAAATGAAGAGCACAATTCAAATTTATTTCTGAATAGACACAACCTTTGCTCCAAAAATATATACAGGTAGTCCTTGACTTACAATCGTTTGTTTAGTGACTGTTTGAAGTTACAAGATCACTGAAAATTTTTTCACACTTATGACTATTGCAACATTCCCATGGTCATGTGATTAAACATTTGGATGCCTGACAGTTGACTCACAGTTACGACGGTTCCACAGTGTCCCGGGGTCACGTGATCACCTTTTGACAAACAATGGGGAAATCAGATTCACTTCACAACTGGGTTACTAACTTAATGACTGCAGCGATTCACTTAGCAAGGGTTGTACATTGGGGCAAAATTCACTTAACCAATGTCTCACTTAGTGACAGGAATGTTGGGCTCAGTTGTGGTCATTAAATTGAGGACTTATAGCTGTACATACGGTATATATTTGCGGTTACATTTTAATGCACGGGTGTCAAACTATTTTTTTTAATAAAGTTTTTTATTTTATACACATTAAACACAAAAGACAAGACATACAACATTAACATATCACTATTTATCAGCTATTTCAAGGCAGTCCATTCCTATTATTGCACGACAGTTGCCCCAGTACCTGGATGAAACTGTCTATCTTGATCCGTTCCAGTCCGGTTTCCGGCCTGGTCACAGCACGGAAACAGCCTTGGTCGCATTGGTTGATGATCTCTTGAGGGCTCAGGACAGAGGTTGTTCCTCTGTCCTGGTCCTATTAGATCTCTCAGCGGCTTTTGATACCATCGATCATGGTATCCTGCTGCGCCGGCTCGGGGGACTTGGAGTGGGGGGCACTGTTCATCGGTGGTTCTCCTCCTACCTCTCCGACCGGTCGCAGACGGTGTTGACAGGGGGACAGAGATCGACCCCGAGGCGCCTCTTATGTGGGGTGCCGCAAGGGTTGGTTCTCTCGCCTCTTCTGTTCAACATCTATATGAAGCCGCTGGGTGAGATCATCCATGGTCTTGGGGTGAGTTGTCATCTATACGCTGATGATACTCAGCTGTATATTTCCATCCCTAACCACCCCAATGAGGCTGTTGAAGTGATGTCCCAGTGCCTGGAGGCCGTACGGGTCTGGATGGGGAGGAACAGACTCAGACTCAATCCCACCAAGACCGAGTGGCTGTGGATGCCGGCGGCCCGGTACATTCAGCTAATTCCATCGCTGACCATTGGGGGCGAGCTATTGGTCCCTACAGAAAGGGCTCGCAATCTGGCCGTCCTCCTGGATGCACGGCTGTCTTTAGAAGATCATATGACAGCCGTCACCAGGGGAGCTTTTCATCAGGTTCGCCTGATACGCCAGTTACGCCCCTTTCTGGATCGGGCTTCTTTATGCACGGTCGCTCATGCCCTTGTTACATCCCATCTGGACTATTGTAATGCTCTCTACATGGGGCTCCCCTTGAAGGATACCCGGAGACTCCAACTGGTCCAGAATGCGGCTGCGCGGGTGATAGAGGGAGCTCCTTGTGGCTCCCATATAACACCCCTCCTGCGTAATCTGCACTGGCTCCCGGTGGTCTTCCGGGTTCACTTCAAGGTACTTGTTATCACCTTTAAAGCACTCCATGGCTTAGGGCCGGGATATTTACGGGACCGCCTACTGCCACCATTAGCCTCTCACCGACCAGTGCGCTCTCACAGAGAGGGCCTCCTTCGGATACCGTCAGCTAAACAATGTCGGCTGGCGACCTCCAGGGGGAGGGCCTTCTCTGTGGGGGCTCCTACCCTCTGGAATGAGCTCCCTCTTGGGCTTCGTCAACTCCCTGACCTCAGATCCTTTCACCGTGAGCTGAAGACGTTGTTTCGAAGAGCAGGACTAGCATGAACATAGTTTTAAATTGGGGTTTTAAATCAGGGGTTTTAAACGGGGTTTTAAATTTGTATTTAAAAGTTTTAGGCCATCAATTGAATTAATTTTCTATTCTTTTTTGCTGTTTTATATGTATTATATATTTTCTGTTGTTTTATTGGCTGTGAACCGCCCTGAGTCCTTCGGGAGATGTGCGGTATACAAATATAAATATAATAATAATAATAATTATTATTTATACATTTTTTAATTCTATCTTATTTTACTCTTATTCATCTATTGTTCTTTATTTCATCTACATTTTACTTTGTTGTTCAGTTTTCTTATCTTGCCTATTTTCTAACCATTCGTACCATTTGCACCAAATCTTATAATAATCTGTTTCTTCTTACTCCTGAATTTCTTTTGTAAGTTTGTCCATCTCAGCACATGCTAGTATTTTTTTTTGATTAATTCTTCCTCTGTTGGTGGGTTTTCTTTTTTCCAGTTTTGAGCGTAAGCTATGCGTGCTGCTGTAAGTATATGGAGTATTAAGTATTGCGTATCTTTTGTATGATTTTCTGTCGAGATCCCTAATAAAAATTGTTCTGTCTTTCCTTTTATTGGTTCCTGTATTATTTCCTGTAACCACTTTTTGATTCTGGCCCAGAATTGTTTCGCCACTGGGCAGGTCCACCAGAGATGATAATATGTTCCGTAGTTGCTCTTACATTTCCAACACTTTGGTGAGTTGTTGGGGAACATCTTTGCTATTCTAGCTGGTGGAAGGTGCCATCTATGGAACATTTTCATCTGGTTTTCTTTATATGCTGTCGATATTGTCAATCTCATGTTTGTTTTCCACATCTTTTCCCACTTCTCTAGTTCTATTGTATGGTTAAAATTTCTCGCCCATTTAATCATGGTATCTTTCACTATTTCCTCTTCCATTTTATACCGTAACAAGAAATTATATGTTTTACTAATTAGTTTTTGGTCCGGGTGTCAAACTTAATCGCGTCCCATGGCGTATCGTAATGTTTCTCGCCTTCGCGGAGCCAGGGTGGGCGTGGCTTATGTGTGACGCATCCAGCTCGTGGGCCGCTAGATTTAGGCCTGTTTTAACGCGTTCTCTATGAGTGTGTGTCTCTCTCTGCGGAAAATCCTAACCCTCCTTCTCCAGTTAACGTTTTTGCCCTTAAGAGGCTCAGATTTTTATTTTTTTTAAAAAAACACATTTACATGATTTCCGCCCAATCAACCCTTTTAAATAGATTTAATATAAACTGCCAAGACATGAAGTGCAAAAACATGGCAAGGGATCAGGATTCAAAGGGCTAATATATCCACAAACCCCAGGGGAAGAAAATAAAAACTATTAGATTTTTATATTGCATTTAAACAAGGGGACAAATAGACTCTTACAAAACACATCGGGAGTGACAAGCAAGTGAAAGGCAAAAAACGAAGAACCCTTCGGAAACGAGACGTGCGTTAATTCTTTGAATGGGCTATTTCAGAAGCTTTTGGGGTTTTTTTCCCTCCTCCTGCAAAAGACAATAAGGAAAAGGGCTGGGAAGTGGCTCACGTAGCCTGTTATTAACACACAACTGCCTGCAGTTACAATTACTGCAGGCTTGAGTCCCACCAGGCCCAAGGTTGACTCAGCCTTCCATCCTTTATAAGGTAGGTAAAATGAGGACCCAGATTGTTGGGGGGGCAATAAGTTGACTTTGTATATAAATATACAAATAGGATGAGACTATTGCTTTACACAATGTAAGGCGCCCTGAGTCTTCGGAGAAGGGCGGGATATAAATTCAAATTAAAAAAAAAACGCAATGTCAAATGTTAACCGTTCTTTAGCAGAGAAAGAGAGAAAGAGAGAGATGGGGGGTTTCAGTGAATTCATTACAGGGTGAATGGAAAATGCTTGAAGGTAAATTAAATCCCTTACAATTTAAGAATCAGGGCTGATTGTGAACGAGCGAGCGAGCGAGGGGTATCTGCGTGTAGAAGGGGGAGTGTCATACATGACACATGTAATAAGGGCAAAGCTTCATTTTTTTTTTAATGTATTGAATTATTCATTCGTTGTACAGGTAGTCCTTGACCTACAGCAGTTCGTTTGGTGATCATTCGAAGTTACAACGGCACTGAAAAAAGTGACTTATGACTGTTTTTCACACTTATAACCAGTGGTGGGATTCAGCCGGTTCGGAAAAACCGGTATTTAAATTGCTGGCTGACCCCACCCATCCTCTCCTCTTTCAGAAGTCCACACACACCGTGTTTTGGCTTCCAGGTAAGTGCAGGGAGGTCTACTAGGCCCAAAACAGGGAGAGTGGGGCGCGTCCCCCCTGTGGCCCATTTTTGCTCCCAGTGGGGTGCAGGAGGCCCTGGCCACACCCACCATGGCCACGCCCACCCAGTCGGTCATTAGGGCAGAGAACCAGTTGTTAAATTATTTGAATCCCACTACTGCTTACAACCATTGCAGCATCCAAGTGTTTACTGATCAACATTCCGAAGTTTGACAACGGGTTCATATTTATGATGGTCGCAGTGTCCCGGGGTCACACGATTCCCTTTTGCGACCTTCTGACAAGCGAAGTCAATGGGGGAAGCCAGATTCACTTAACAACCGTTGTTACTAACTTGACAATTGCAGTGATTCGCTTAATAACTGTGGCAAGAAATGGCCCAAAATTTAACAACTGTTTGGGCTCAACTGCGATCGTAAATCAAGACTTACTTGAAATTTTTTTACTTCGCCCTCCCTGTTAAGAAAATTCTAGAAGTTTAGAGCTCGTTCTGAGCCAGCTAGTTAGTTTTTTCACTCTTGCTGAACAAAGGAGGAAAGGAACTTCACATAACTTCAATGTCCTTGAAGATCTCAGATATTTGATTCCCATCAAGGGCCATGAAGTCATGGTGCCAGGTTTTGATAGCAATAGCAGTAACAGATTTATATACCACTTCACAGTGCTTTACAGCCCCCTCTAAGCAGTTTACAGTGTCAACCTATTGCCCTCAACTATCTGGGTCTTTGTTTTACCGACCTCGGAAAGATGGAAAGCGGAGTCAACCATGAGCCGGTCAGGATCGAACTGTTGGCAGTCGGCAGAATTAGCCTGCAGTACTGCATTCTCACCACTGCACCATTGTTGTAGTGTTCATAGTCATTAGTTGGAAGCTTCTGCAAAGGAACCTAAAGGCGGGATAAATCTAAATATAGAAAGTTCATTTAGTGACGGTTCAAAGTTACAACGGCACTGAAAAAAGAGACTTATGACCGTTTTTCACACTTACGACCATTGCAGCATCCCCGTGGTCATGGGATCAAAATTTAGATGCTTGGTACGTGACTCATATTTATGACGGCTGCAATGCCTTTGGGTCGTGTCATCCCCTCTTGCGACCTTCTGACCAGCAAAATCAATGGGGAAGCCAGATTTCAGCATGCGACTAACTTAACAAGTGCCATGGTTCAGAAATGGATAGATTAACACTTAAAATTAAGGAGAAGGAAGAAACAGAATATTTTCTAACGTGGGATTCATTTTATCAATGGCTAACTAACAGAAACAGAAGTTTGAATTAACATATAACATAACATAATAACAGAGTTGGAAGGGACCTTGGAGGTCTTCTAGTCCAACCCCCTGCCCAGGCAGGAAACCCTACACCATTTCAGACAAATGGCTATCCAACATTTTCTTAAAAATTTCCAGTGTTGGAGAATTCACAATTTCTGCAGGCAAGTCGTTCCACTTATTGATTGTTCTAACTGTTAGGAAATTTCTTCTTAGTTCTAGGTTGCTTCTCTCCTTGATTAGCTTCCACCCATTGCTTCTTGTTCTACCCTCAGGTGCTTTGGAGAATAGCTTGACTTCCTCTTCTTTGTGGCAGCCCCTGAGATATTGGAACACTGCTATCATGTCTCCCCTAGTCCTTCTTTTCATTAAACTAGACATACCCAGTTCCTGCAACCATTCTTCATATGTTTTAGCCTCCAGTCCCCTAATCATCTTTGTGGCTCTTCTCTGCACTCTTTCTAGAGTCTCAACATCTTTTTTACATCTTGGCGACCAAAACTGAATGCAGTATTCCAAGTGTGGCCTTACCAAGGCCTTATAAAGTGGTATTAACACTTCACGTGATCTTGATTCTATCTAAATTCTAAAAGCTTAAGAGAATGATTAATTATATAAGGAAGGTTGATTGAAATGGATAAACCAATATTATTATTATTATGTGATTATTGTTAATGTTCTGAATATTATTGTTACTATTACTCTTTCCCCCTGAAAATAAGACCCAACCGGGAAATAAGTCCTAGCATGATTTTTCAGGATGCTCATAATATAAGCCCTACCCACAAAATATGACCCAGTTAAGATTGTCAAGCCAGATGGATGCATTTAGTACCGTATTTCCCAAAAAATAAGACCTAACCAGAAAATAAGCCCTAATGTGTCTTTTGAAGCAAAAAATAATATAAGACCTGGTTTTATTTTATGAGAAACATGGTATTATTACTATTTCTCAAAATTAACTGTATTCAGACAACATGCTGTTCATGTAAACATTGAATTTTTTATGTTTATTAAAAAAATGACAGGTTCTGGAGAACCGGTAATGGAAATTTTGAATAGTTCAGAGAACCAGTAAATACCACCTCTGGCTAGCCCCAGAGTGGGGTGGGAATGGATATTTTGCGGTATCCTTCCCTTGGAGTGGGGTGGGAATGGATATTTTGCGGTATCCTTCCCTTGGAGTGGGGTGGGAATGGATATTTTGCGGTATCCTTCCCTTGGAGTGGGGTGGGAATGGATATTTTGCGGTATCCTTCCCTTGGAGTGGGGTGGGAATGGATATTTTGCGGTATCCTTCCCTTGGAGTGGGGTGGGAATGGATATTTTGCAATATCCTTCCCCCAGGAATGGGGAGGGAATGGATATTTTGCAATATCCTTCTCCCAGAATGGGGAGGAAATGGGGATTTTGCAATATCCTTCCCCTGGAGTGGGGTGGGAATGGATATTTTGCACTATCCTTCCCCTGGAATGGGGTGGGAATGGATATTTTACACTATCCTTCCCCTGTCACCCCCACCAAGCCATGCCCACCAAGCCACGCCCACGGAACCTGTAGTAAAAAAAAATTGGATTCATTGAACAACTGTGACCAGAGAGATCATTAAATGGGGCAAAGCTCACTTAACAAAGCTTTCACAGAAATATTGGGCTCCCTGTAAATAAAATAAAATAAAATAAAATAAAATAAAATAAAATAAAATAAAATAAAATAAAATAAAATAAAATAAAATAAAATAAAATAAAATAAAATAAAATAAAATAAAATAAAATAAAATAAAATAAAATAAAATAAAATAAAAGAGTAATAAATGGCAGATAACAGGCTAGCTTGAAAATTAAGACACATTTTTTTTAATTTGAATTTATATTATATTTATATTTATATTTTTGGGGAGTGAAATGTTCAATCACCCCATACAAACGACCTACCATTGATCCTGAGGAATTCCAGAAGGGAATGTTAAAATGTTGAAAGGTTGTGCGTGGCGTTTCTCACAATACAGGTGCCTGAACATTAATGAGCTGTTGGGAGTTGAGCCAGTTTTCTCAGATAACCCTGGGGGTGATTATAGCTTGTAAAAGCCGCCCACAAAAAGACATGCGTGGGGCATATGCTGGATTGTAATTAAAGCCACAAGCCTTCATGTTAGCAAGGAGACCAGCTGCAGAAAACATTTCAAACTTCTCTCAAGCCTTGAATTAAAAATAGAAACACAGAGAGAATTGTGAATCCTACAGTTTGCTTTTATCGGTTTGACAATCCGGGAAAATGCTTGCTTTTTTCTTTTCTTTTCTTTTTTTCATTATCTCAAAAATCAGAGATTTGGCGGTCAGTGTTATCGTGACCCAAATGCTACAGGCAACATTTTCTAGGGAGAGGAGAAATATAAATATAGACATATGAAGAGAAGAGATAATTACCGATTAAGAATCATCGCCATCAGCACTGAATGCCGATACGGGTCAAGCGTTTGTAAATCTATCGCATTGCATGGCAAATTCAATATGAAAGAGGCCGGCTTATGAAAATAAGCACGCCAGCCAGCCTTAGAATTAATAATGAAAATATTGAAGGATCAACCATCAACCATCAACCATCAACCATCAACAGTAAGGAACAAGCAGTCAAGAAATACATCATAGATTAGCACTTGGTAGGACAGCCACGAAAGCCTTAGAAAATACATTCAGATGCCAATGATGTCTTTATTATATCTAACAAAGGTCAGAATCATGCAAGCAATAATATTCCCTGTGAATATTATTGCTTGCATGAGAAAGAAAGAATCACGTTCTTTATGGAAATGAAAGTTTGAAGAAGCAGGATAGAAAGTATTGATGCCTTTGAAATTTTTCTACTCCTCTCCTCTCCTCTCCTCTCCTCTCCTCTCCTCTCCTCTCCTCTCCTCTCCTCTTCTCCTCTACTATATTCTCCTCTTCTCCTATATTTTCTTCCCTTCCCTTCACTCTCTTCTCATCTACTTAATTTTCTCCTCTCCTCTCCTCTCCTCTCCTCTCCTCTCCTCTCCTCTCCTCTCCTCTCCTCTCCTCTCCTCTTCTCCTCTACTATATTCTCCTCTTCTCCTATATTTTCTTCCCTTCCCTTCCCTCTCTTCTCATCTACTTAATTTTCTCCTCTCCTCTCCTCTCCTCTCCTCCTCTACTATATTCTCCTCTTCTCTTCTCTTCTCTTCTCTTCTCTTCTCTTCTCTTCTCTTCTCTTCTCTTCTCTTCTCCTCTTCTCTTCTCTTCTCTTCTCCTCTCTTCCCTTCCCTTCCCTTCCCTCTCTTCTCATCTACTAAATTCCATTCTCTTCTCTTCTCTTCTCTTCTCTTCTCTTCTCTTCTCTTCTCTTCTCTTCTCTTCTCTTCTCCTCTCCTCTCCTCTCCTCTCCTCTCCTCTCCTCTTCCACTCCATCCTACTCCATTCCCATTCCCATTCCATTCTCTCTCTAAAGTCCACCATACCTATTATGATACATAATATTTAAAAATTCCTAAACTATCTATGAGAGCATATAGTATTGTCTGAACTGGCCAGGCTCTTCTTCTGAATGCTTGAGGAAGCCTAGTGCTTTAGCAGTTACTAGCATTTAAGTTTTTTCAAAGACTTTTAGGAGGGACATGTGAAGCTCACACCAACTTTCAGAATTAATTTAGCTTGTCTTCTTAAAAGTTGCTGATGTCAAGAAATTCTTCAAAACTTGTCTCAGATTTTGATCGGAGATTTTTTGGGAAGGCAGGGTGGGGTGTGGGAAGGAGCTAACTTGGACCTTCCCAAGGTCAGTCGGAAGCAAAAGTTATCAATTTACTTCTGACGAAATAAGACTATAGAGGACCACATACAGTAAATCAATTCTTCAACCCCTGGAAATAGGAATTGTCTCCAGCATGTAGCATGCATCAGAATAGAGCAAACAGGGTCCCATATCCCATTCTTGCCACATTTACATGCCGGGGCTAGTAAGCCAACATTTTCCCAGCGTCGTATTGATGGACTGGTCATAGAATGGTGCTATTTTATTCTGCTTTGCATTGTTTAGTCTGTTCTTTGATTGTGGTGAATTGTGGAATGATGAGCTGCAAACAAACACACACACACAGAGAGTGAGATATGCCCCCACCCCAAGTGTAAAATTTTCCATGTACAAATTTACTGGTTTTATATATTGTAATTCTCTCAGCCAAAAAAAGGACAATTAATTTGGTTTTTACTCCTCGAATGGTGTACAAATTATGGATGATTGTGATGAAGAAGGAGGAGGAGGAGGGGAAGGGGGAGGGTGAAGAGGAGGAGAAGATTATGATGATGATGGTAATCATATCCTCAAGGATAGTATGTAGATACATTTTCAGTCTCCCTAAACATTTCTATATAGTTAGGCAACATTATACATATTGAATTCTACAATCAAGGCAATGAAATACACTTCACAGATTGGATTGCTATAAATTGATTTATCTCCAAGGTATGAATAAAGAAGCCGGGCTAAACGGCAGCTTCTGTGCAAAGAATTTCATTTAAACGTCGTTGAATTGAAAACCTCAAGTCAACTCAATGTTGCCAACTTCCTAGCACGGAGCAGAAAATCTACCTGACAGTTGCCATGGGAACACAAACAGGAAGAGCTAACCACGGGCCTATAAATCCACAGAGAAAACTCCCTTAATTGGACGGCCTTTAACCCTCACATTTTTCTCATTGCTGCGGAGCTTATTTCTAAAGAGATTATTAAATTCCTCAATTGACTTATGAGGGATGCTTCCCACTATATTATCATGCACTCGTTTCCTCATTTATTTATTTTTTTATGTCTACTTCTGAAATTTACAAAGCCTGGCAGGGCTGGTAAAAGTTAATGTAGATGTTACAGTGAAAAATTCAAAAGATCCACTCAAAACCAGTTCCATGATGTTGTGTTCAGTAGAAAGGGAAAAGTGTGTGGGGGGGAGAGAGAGGGTGAGAAGAGAAGAGAAAGAGAGAGAGAGGGAGAGGGAGGGAGGGAGGGAGGAGAGAGAAAGAGAAAGAGAGAGAGAAATAGTATGGAGAGATGGTGGGAGGGAAAGAGAAAAGAATGAGAGAGGGGGAAGAGAAAAAGAGAAAGAAAAGAGAGAAGAGAAAGAGAAGAAGAGAGAGAGATGAAAAGAAAGAGAACAGAAAGAGAGAAGCAAGTGAAAAGAGAGAAGAGAGTGAGAATGAGAGAGAGGAGGAAGAGAGAGAAGAGACACCGAAAGAGAGACAAAAAAGAGAGAAAGAGAGAGAGGCGAGAAGAGAGAAGAGAAAGAGAGAGAGGAGAGAGAGAGAGAAAGAGAGAGAGGAAAAAGAGAGAGAGAAGAGAGGAGAGAAGAGAGAGGAGAGAGAGGAAGAGAGAGGAGAGGAGAGAAGAGAGAGAGATGAAAAAGAAAGAGGAGAGAGAAGAGAAGAGAGGAGAGGAGAGGAGAGAGCGAGAAGCGAGAGTGAAAGAGAGAGAGGAGGAAAGAGAGAAGAGACACCGAAGAGAGACAAAAAAGAGAGAAGAGAGAGAAGAGAAGAGAAGAGAAAGAGAGAGAGGAAAAAGAGAGAGAGAAGAGAGGAGAGAAGAGAGAGAGAGGAAAAAAGAGAGTGTAAGAGAGAGGAAAAAGAGAGAGGAGAGGAGAGGAGAGACGAGAGAGAGATGAAAAAGAAAGAGGAGAGAGAAGAGAAGAGGAGAGGAGAGGAGAGGAGAGAGCGAGAAGCGAGAGTGAAAGAGAGAGAGGAAAAAGAAAGAGAGAGTAGACAGAGAAGAGAGAGCGAAACAGAGAGAGGAAAGAGAGAGAGAGAGGGAGAGAGAGAGGCAGAAAAAGGGATTGTAGAAGAGAGCAGCAGATTCCAGCTCCAAGAGCTGGAAAGAGTTGAAAGTGATCGGAGATTTCACAAGTCATTTCCGCAAATACCTCGAAGCTTTGAAAAGGGAGAATAAAACCAGAAATCTAAAGACATGAAGTTTGGGCTCCATTAAACTGCTGTTTCATATCTGGATTGGTACCAAAAAGAAGAAGAAGAAGAAGAAGAAGAAGAAGAAGAAGAAGAAGAAGAAGAAGAAGAAGAAGAAGAAGAAGAAGAAGAAGAAGAAGAAGAAGAAGAAGAAGAAGAAGAAGAAGAAGGAGAAGAAGAAGATGCAGCAGCGGAGGAGGAGGAGTAGGAGTGAGAGTGGGAGGAGGAGGAGGAGGAGGAAGGAGGAGGAGGAGAGAGAGAGGAGGAGGAACTTAACAACCATCCGTTTAGTGACCATTAGAAGTTACAACTGCAGTGAAAAAAGCAACTTGTAACTGATTTTTTCACACTTACAACGGTAGCCGTAACCCCAGGGTCACGTGATCAGAATTCGGATGCTCGGCAACTGCTTCATATTTATGACGGTTTCAGTGTCCCAGAATCGTGAGATCCCCTTCTGCAACCTTCCGGCAAGCAAAGTCAACGGGGAAGGCCTGATTCGCTTAACAACCGTGTTCCTAACTTAACAACTGCCACGATTCACTTAACAAGTGTGGTGAGAAAAATGTCGTCAAATGGGGCAAAACTCAGTGCATGAATGTTTCACTTAGCAACAAAATGTTGGGTTCCGTTGTGGTCGTATTTTGAAGACGGCCTGTAGTTATGTATGCGGGCTTCAGCTCTCAGAATTCTCATTCATAGCTATAGTAGCAGTTCTTCAGGAGGTCAAATTCTGGAATTTACAGTCTACTGACCTGGAAATGATCAGAGTTGGGAAATGACTACTTCAGTATTATACATTATATAAAATATATTTTAGAATGGAAAATGTGGATTGATTATATTCAAAATAAGTATCAGATAAAAAAAAATATCGAATAGCATATGAGTAAATTTAGGAGATATTTTGTATTAGATTTATTTCTGAAGGAGAGGGGAATTGAGAGTGTGATTATGTGTGGAGTGACTAGAGATTATAATTTAGGAATTATTTTGGATTATGATTGTTAGTTTTGATACCCTGCATTTTGTTCTGGGAAGTCGGGGTGGGGGTGGGGGTAAGGGGAGGGAATTGGGGGTTGAGGGTAGAGGATGGAGTGATGGTTAATGTACAGGGATTATTGAAGATGTGTAAATATAATTAATGTAGGGTCGGGTCTGCCCAGTTACCATTTTAGAACGGTGGGGAGGGAGAAAAGGGGAGAGAGTAGGAGGTAGGAAAGAGGAGAAGAGGAAGGAAGAGGGGTAGAAGAGGGAGAAGGAAGGTGTAGGGTGGAGGGAGGAGAGGATGTAGATAAGAGAAGGAGAGGAAGGTCTGGAAAGTAGAAGAAGGTAGAAGAGGGAAGAGTGTTAAAAAGGGTGGTGGTGACTGGGCAAGCCCGACTAATTGTATATAACTGTACATTGGATGAACTGTTTGATATGATTGTAAAAATAAAACTTTTTTATGAAAAAAAAAAGTATTATACATTATACAACTAGGAAAACCCTTGCGTGCCAGCGAACTCCTGCCAAATCTTGTTCTATTGCTCTAGGTACTTCTTACTACTTCAGTTCCTCTATTGTACAAGACAACAGAACAAAGACAACAATAGAACAAAAGCCCTTTCACATTTTCACACTTTGATGAAAGATGCTTGTTTCAAAACACAAGCAAAGGAAAAGGTACAACGGTGCTGCCTGAAATTTGCAGACTCACTAGGTAATATCACCTTGCTACTGAGTGTCAGTGCTCTGTGCTTATAACAGTAGCTTGCCCTCCAGTTTTGTTACTGGGATTGTACTTTCTCCTTCTTAGTTGCTTGATTAGGGTATTGTTTACTATTTGATTGTCTCCTTAATAGTTCCCTGATTAAGATATTGTTTTCTGCTTGATTGTTTGTGTGGTGTTAATCCCTGCTTATCTGGATGTTGGCTGCTGGCTAGGATATTTCTGGTCCTTTTGTTTCCTTCTTAGTTTTTTATTGTCTTTTTTGAAAGACATGTTAATTTGTCTGAGTGCCTAGTTTCCAGGAATTCCCTAGATTAAGATTACCGTATATACTCGAATATAAGCCGATCCGAGTATAAGCCGAGGTCCCCAATTTTACCCCAAAAAACTGGGGTAAACTGGGGACTCGAGTATAAGTCGAGGGAGGGAAATGAGGCAGCTACCGGTCAGGGAAAGCCTCCCTCCCTCAGCCGAGAAGGCTGGCGGCTCCCCCGCCCCGCCCTCTCACTGCACCGGCAGGGCTTCCCCGTGCTAATGCAAAAGCCCGCGAAGTTTGCACCATCCGGTATAATGTGAAAAAAAGAAGAAAAAAAAAACTCAAGTATAAGCCGTATATACTCGAGTATAAGCCGAGGGGACGTTTTTCAGCACAAAAAATGTGCTGAAAAACTCGGCTTATACTCGAGTATATACGGTAGATTAAGATTAAGACAACTTTTATTGTCATTTTTGGCACACATTAAAAATGAAATTCTGCTGCCTGCTCTCAAAAGAAAGTATATATCTACCCATACACATACATAACACACATGCTACATACGTACACACACACACACACACACACACACTTTAATCACTGTCCATTTTGAATACATAGCAGAAAGAGGAAACTTGAGAGTTCACAAGGCTGATACTATATGGAACAAAACTGTGACTGAATCTGAATGTTCTGCTTTGGATATCTCGAAGCCTCCTCCTAGAAGGTAACCAGGAAAACGGGTTGTGAAGAGGATGTGTAGCACCCCAGACAATCCTATAGTCCCTGCTCAAGCATCATTTATATACCACGTGGATAGAAAAGAGTGAATTGCCAATGATCTTTTCTGCCGTCCTCACCACTCTCTGTACCGCCTTCCTGTCTGAATCAGTAATGCTTCCAAACCAGACAGTAATGCAAAATCGTTCGTCCCTCTAGTGAAAGTGGTAAGGACAGGGGAAGGAAGATGTATTTTTCTCATGCGACACAGAAAATGCAGGCGCTGCTGTGCCCACTTTTTTTATTTTTTTTATTTGCATTTATATTCCGCCCTTCTCCGAAGACTCAGGGCGGCTTACACTATGTTAACAATAGTCTTCATCCATTTGTATATTATATACAAAGTCAACTTATTGCCCCCAACAATCTGGGTCCTCATTTTACCTACCTTATAAAGGATGGAAGGCTGAGTCAACCTTGGGCCTAGTGGGACTTGAACCTGCAGTAATTGCAAGCAGCTGTGTTAATAAATGTTGTAAATGTTGTACCTTGATGAACGTATCTTTTCTTTTATGTACACTGAGAGCATATGCACCAAGACAAATTCCTTGTGTGTCCAATCACACTTGGCCAATAAAATTCTATTCTATTCTATTCTATAAAATTCTATTCTAATAACAGACTGTCTTAGCAGTCTGAGCCACCAGAGGCCCTTGTCTGTGTCTCCTTGTTGAGCGACCTAGCTGGTTTACTCCTTAGCTGCACACTCAGAAACTTGATGCTGCTAACCACCTCCACAGGCTGAATCATTAACACACACAGGTGTGTGGCTGTGCCTGCCTTTTCTGCAATCAAGAATGATCTCTTTAGTTTAGAGGGTTTTTTGATTCAGCTTGCTCTAGGATCCTCACAGTTTCCCAGTGAAACCCTGAGCTCCGTGCATTTTCTGTTGGAAAAGGGAATTTCAGAAATTGTAATGCTCCAAGCAGACCACAAGATGGTACTGGTCTTCTCCAAATAGGCATTTATCTGGCAGAATCTCAAAAGAGATGCTGTAGGCACCTCAAACTAAAAAAAAAAAAAACAGAAATAATAACCTCAAGCCTAGCTTGAAGAATAGATAAAAGTCCATCAGTATTGACGACTAATTTTTATGGAGAAATAAAATAATAATTAAGAATAAAGTTAGCACCAGATAGGAAGAAGGAAAAAAGAAAAAAAAGGGAGAGTGGAAAAGAAGGCCTGCAATTTGGCAGTTCGAATCTCACCAGGCTCAAGGTTGAGTCAGCCTTTCATCCTTCCAAAGTGGGTAATATAATATAGAATATAATATAACAACAGAGTTGGAAGGGACCTTGGAGGCCTTCTAGTCCAACCCCCTGCCCAGGCAGGAAACCCTACACCATCTCAGTCAGATGGTTATCCAACATTTTCTTAAAAATTTCCAGTGTTGGAGCATTCACAACTTCTGCAGGCAAGTCGTTCCACTTATTGATTGTTCTAACTGTCAGGAAATTTCTCCTTAGTTCTAAATTGCTTCTTTCCTTGATCAGTTTCCACCCATTGCTTCTTGTTCTACCCTCAGGTGCTTTGGAGAATAGTTTGACTCCCTCTTCTTTGTGGCAACCCCTGAGATATTGGAACACTGCTATCATGTCTCCCCTAGTCCTTCTTTTTATTAAACTAGACATACCGAGTTCCTGCAACCGTTCTTCATATGTTTTAGCCTCCAGTCCCCTAATCATCTTTGTTGCTCTTCTCTGCACTCTTTCTAGAGTCTCAGCATCTTTTTTACATCTTGGCGACCAAAACTGAATGCAGTATTCCAAGTGTGGCCTTACCAAGGCATTATAAAGTGGCACTAACACTTCACGTGATCTTGATTCTATCCCTCTGTTTATGCAGCCCAGAACTGTGTTGGCTTTTTTGGCAGCTGCTGCACACTGCTGGCTCATATCTAAATGATTGTCCACTAGGACTCCAAGATCCCTCTCACAGTTACTACTATTGAGCAAGGTACCACATATACGGTACCTGTGCATTTTGCTTTTTTGGCCTAAATGTAGAGCCTTAAAATGAGGATCCTGATTGTTGGGGGCAATTATGCTGACTCTGTAAACTGCTTAGAGCAGCGGTCACCAACTGGTGGTCCACGGACCACTGGTGGTCCGTGAGAAAATTTTGGTGGTCCGCAGAAAAATTATTTGCATTTTTTTATATGGCACTAAATCAGGGGTTCTCAAACTACAGCTGGCTAAGGAGACCAGGAAGGGAGACAAGGAGCGGCTGGGTGGAGAGGGGTGAGTAGTGGCTGGTGAGGCGCCCCTTGATGTGAATGACATTGAGTTGGCCACACCTTCCCAGTCACATGACCACCTAGCCAAGCCCACCTGGTCGGTCATTGGGCAGATCATATTAGTGGTCCACGGGATTTAAAAGTATGCATGTCGTGGTCCCTGAGGTTCAAAAGATTGGTGAGCCCTGGCTTAGAGAGGGCTGTAAAGCACTATGAAGCAGTATATTAGTATAATAGCTACTGCTATTGCGAAGGAAGGAAGGAAGGCCACGTTCCCTCTTTCTGCTCCATTGCCCGTTTCTTCATTGCAGCAAAGCACAGCACCAGGATCCACTTTGATAGCGGGGGGGGAGGGGGGAGGGGTAATTTAACAATTAGGTTCACCCGCCTGGTGAGAACTGGCTGAACCCCACCACTGGTTAAGATGCTGGGCTTGTCAACTGGAAAGCTGGCAGCCCAGGTTTGAGATCTGAGCGCCGTGGTGAAATTCATTTTTTTTTTACTACCGGTTTACTACTGGGCGTGGCTTGGTGGGCGTGGCAGGGGAAGGATGTTGCAAACTCTCCATTCCCACCCCACTCCGGGGCCAGCCAGAGGTGGTTTTTGCTGGTTCTCCGAACTACTCAAAATTTCCACTACCGGTTCTCCAGAACCTGTCAGAACCTGCTGGATTTCACCCCTGTCTGAGTGCCATGCGACGGAGTGAGCTCTCGTCCTTGCTCCAGCTCCTGCCAACTTAGCAGTTCAAAAACATGCAAATGCGAGTAGATAAATAGGTACCACTTCGGTGGGAAGGTAACAGCATTCCATGATGTCATGCTGGTCACATGACCACAAAAAATGTTTTCAGACAGCGCTGGCTCAATGGCCTTGAAACGTAGATGAGCACTTCCCCCTAAAACCGGCAATGACTAGCAGAATAAAATCTACAGGGACTCCTTTTTTTAATATCGCCAAGGCAGCTTATGCCTGCAAACATCCCATTCCTTTCTCTTCTACCACCGTTTAAACATTGCATTAAGGTAGGAAAAGTTTAATTAGCCACACAATCCATTTCTTTTTTCAAGGCCACCGTTCGGTATTCGAGAGAACAATGAGGAAACCTTTTTGAGAGAGAAAAAAAGCAATTCAGGCAGCCAAGGTTTTGCGCAACCGGGCGACAAAGGCGGAACGCGTGCATTAAATTCCTTCTTTAAAATGAAGTGGGATCTTTGGGGGTCAGAACTTTGCTCAACATCAAAACAAGGTCCTTATAGAAGGAGAGAGATTTAAAAAAAATGAAAACAGAGCTGTTCGGGAGATTGGGGAACAATGACAACAATAAAATGAAAGTAGTAGTATTCCATACAAGCATAGGCATGTACACATACTCAATACCTCTTACTCCCCTCCCCCTTCTTCTTCTTATTGGTCCCTTACAATTCAGTGAAAAGAAATTGCTTCTGAGCTCTTTTCAAAGGAGGTGAGAATTGTAGCAAATACTCGTGGATGGAATGCTGTCTGTTCCATCCATGAGAGATGTAACCTAGAACTAAGGAGAAATTTCCTGAACAATTAACCAGTGGAATGGCTGGCCTTCAGAAGTTGCAGGTGCTCCATCACTGGAGGTTTTTAAGAAGAGACTGGACAGCCATTTTGTTGTGCCTCGCTCGCCCCCCTCTCCGCAGCCGGGCCCCTCTCATCTTCTGCCAGACACTGATAGTACAGAAGAATGTCCTGGCATGCCTCCAGCCCCCAGTCCTGGCACCATGCCCGGACAGACTGAGCAAGACGAATGGCCTGACATGCCTCCAGCCCCCAGACGAAGCCCCCAGACGGAGCAGCTGGGCCCCTCCCCACAGCATGTGAGCCTGGGGAATGTGAAGCCAGTCACGAGCTGGAATTGCCGACAGCTGGAGGCTGGAGGGACCCACGCTTCCGGAGAGTGGAGAGGCGACGTCAGCAAAAGGAAGGGAGGGGCAGGCCTGGATAAGTGCTGAGTCATGGAGCCACACCCCATGGCCTATATAAAGGATCTGCTTTCTGGCATTCTTTGAGTCAGGCAAAGTCTAATTTGAATTGCTGAAGTCACATCCTGGTCTCCTGCCTGCCCTGAGAACTCTGACAGAACTTTGGCAAAGCTGCAGAGGCACGCTTGATACGGACTTCGCCGACCCGGCCATCAGAGGAGGAGTGGGACACGACACATTTGTCTGGAATGGTATAGGACCCGCTGCTTGAGCAGGGGGTTGGATTAGAAGACCTCCAAGGTCCCTTCCAACCCTATTCGCCTATGGTCTACATATCCCTCCGGGGGTTATAGCAGGGATGAAATCCAGCAGGTTCTGACAGGTTCTGGGGAACCGGTAGTGAAAATTTTGAGCAATTCGGAGAACCCGTAGCGGAAATTTTGAGTAGTTCAGACAACTGGCAAATACCACCTCTGGCTGGCTTCAGAGTGGGGAGGAAATGGGGATTTTGCAGTATCTTTCCCCCTGGAGTGGGGTGGGAATGGAGATTTTGCAGTATCCTTCCCCTGCCACGCCCACCAAGCCACGCCCACAGAACCAGTATTAGAAAAATTTGGATTTCACCATTAGGTTATGGCCTCCCTAGCTTCTCCCTCCAATCCATTTCAAAGGAGGAGATCAGGAGGACATTCTTCCCATGGGCTCTTTAGACTGAGAAGTATGTGCCACCAGAAAAGTTTCAATGAGATGGTAATGACCAATGGGAGGAGTTTCCATGACACCTTCCTTTGAATGGAAGTAAAGTAAAGGTAAAGGTTTCTCCAATCCAATCATCATCTGTCTAAAATGGACAGCTAACATCAAAAACATCATCAAAAAAGGACAACAAAGAATGTTCTTTCTGCGCCAACTCAGTAAGCTCAAACTGCCCAAGGAGCTGCTGATTCAGTTCTACAGAGGAGTTATTGAGTCTGTCATTTATACCTCTATAACTGTCTGGTTCGGTTCTGCAACCCAACAAGAAAAACACAGACTTCAGAGGATAATTAGAACTGCAGAAAAAATAATGGCTACCAACCTGCTTTCCATTGAGGACCTGTATACTGCACGAATCAAGAAGAGGGCCGTGAAAATATTTACAGATCCCTCACATCCTGGACATAAACTCTTTCAACTCCTACCCTCAAATGATGCTATAGAGCACTGCACACCAGAACAACTAGACACAAGAACAGTTTTTTCCCGAAGGCCATCACTCTGCTAAACAAATAATTCCCTCAACACTGTCAAACTATTTACTAAATCTGCACTACTATTAACCTTCTCATCGTTCCCATCACCAATTTCTTTCCACTTATGACTGTAACTTTGTTGCTGGCAATCCTTATGATTTATATTGATATATTGACCATCAATTGTGTCATAAATATTGTACCTTGATGAATGTATCTTTTCTTTTATGTACACTGAGAGCATATGCACCAAGACAAATTCCTTGTGTGTCCAATCACACTTGGTCAATAAAAAATTCTATTCTATTCTATTCTATTCTATTCTATTCTATTCTATTCTATTCTATTCTATTCTATTCTATTCTTTGAGTCAAGAGAGTGGAAATTTCTGTTTCTTAGCCAAGGCAGCCAGCATTGTCAAAAGATGTTTCTGTGGTCATGTGGCTGGCATGACTATATGCCAAGGGGCATGGAACACCATTACCTTCCCACCAGAGTGGTTGTGATGACCCAAGACAAGTCACAAAGGTCACACAGCCAGCTGAGAGTTCAAACTCCCCTTTAATGTGCCAAATGTCCCCTCAAATGCTCTCACATTCTTGGCAAAGCGTACACACACACACACGGCAGCCTCTGGTTGTACCCAGTCCAGCAAAACAAAGGAACAGCAAAATGAATCCATGAAACAAGGAACAAACAATACGTCCACGAAGTCAGGAAGAAAGCACTGAGTTCACAAGTAAGGAAGAAGCAAGCAGTCCTGCAAACCCCAAATGTCTGTTACCGGCACACCAAATTCTACCAATTCAGCATTTGTTCCCGACAAACTCCCCACCCCACAGTGTCTCCTTAAATCTCAGTCCCCAGGTGTGCCTTGTGAATAGGGGCAGGGTGCTCTCCTCCAGAGTCGTCAGGTCACCCTGTGCTGTTCTTGCCTTCTCTCGAACTCTCCGTGCTCGGGGATCAGGAAGGGGTGGTCCTTGTTCATCGCCTGAGCTCTGTCGCTCCTCATGTCCACTGCTTGCCCTCTCTCGGTCATCCTGCCCCTGTTTCTGCCTGCTAATAAGCCATCCCAATCCTGATTCTGCCTGCTCCTCCCCACATTCCTCCAAAATCAATGAAGCTGCCCCCTTGATCTCCATCGACTCCAGCTCCGGCTTATCTTCCTCCACAGATTCAGGTTCCAATGGGGGCACGACAGTGGTGCCTATTTATCTATTTGCATGTTTTCAAACTGCTAGATGAACGGGAGCTGCGGCAAGAACCGGAAGCTCACCCTATCATGCTGTGCTCGCGTCTTGAACCCAGGCTGCCAGCTTTCCAGCTTCCAAGCTCAGTGTATTTGACCGCTGAGCCACGGTGGCTCCTATGGAAGTAGGAGAAGCCAGCAAGTCTGCAGAATCCTGGAGAAACATGCCTACAAGTGCCAGGTAGGATATTCGACTCTAATATACAATTCCTGCATTGTATTTCTGTTCCTGTATTGTTGTTGTTGTTTTTCTGGAAAAAAGGAAGAATTCATTTCAAATGTTAAAACATTTGACGCTTTGTGCCATCGACTCCATTCTAAGCCAAAAGGGTCCTTGAAAAATGTTCAGACAAAACAGGCTAGAAAATGAAGGGACACATATTCATTTCGACAAAAGTGAGCGGGTGCTGACACAATTTGCACAGCCAAAGTGAAGAGGACGACTGATTAGATTCGATGAAAGCAACATCTCAATGGTCCAGAATTGTTTTGAGATGTTGCTATGGAAAAGGGCTTTTAAGGGCTCTTCTCCAGGGATGCTGCCCAAAGAACTTATAAGCAATGATTTGGCTTTCAGATTTGTGAAGATGATCTGAGAGGGCTCCAGACTTGCAGCTTTGCCAAAGCTGCCCTCTCTGGATGCACTGTAACCAGTTCTGCAGAAACAGAACAGAATAACAAACTTGGAAAGGACCTGTCGTGTCCCCCTCCCCCTCCGACAACCGGGTCTAGGAAGTCCGTATCAAGCATGGCAACGAAGCCTCTGCAGCTTTGCCAAATTCCTTCGAGGTTTCTCAGGGCAGGCAGGGGTCCAAGTTGTGACTTCAGCAAACTACATGAGACTTTGCTTGACTCAAGGTTGGAATGCCAAAAGCAGGTCCTTTCTATAGGCCGTGGGGTGTGGCTCCATGACTCAGCATTTATCCAGGCCTGCCCCTCCCTTCCTTCTGCTGGTGTCGCCTCTCAGATCTCCGGAAGCGAGGGTCCACCCACTCTGAATTGTCTTCAGCTGTCTCTACTGTCGGCATCTGGAAAAGGGAGGGGTCAGAGGAGCAGGTCCGGGTAATTACACCACCTGGCTGACTTCCTGCTCTGACGTCTGCTTCGAAGGAACACACACAGTATGAGTGAGCTGTATTGGGTTTCTGTTTTCATTCCTTGACTCCTCTCCAGGTATGGGGCCAGGGCCAGGAGCTGGAGGCATGACAGGCCGTTCATCTTCACTATCAGACTCGGAGTCTGATAACAGGCCCGGGAGGAGATGGGAGGGGCCCGGCTGAGGAGGACGAGGCACAACAGGGCCTTGGAGGTCTTCTGGTCCAACCTCCTACTCAAGCAGGAGACCCTAAACCCGTGATGGCGAACCTATGGCACGTGTGCCACAGGTGGCATGCAGAGACATCTTTGCGGGCACGCGAGCCATCACCAGTGATGGGTTTCAATTTTTTTTACTACCAGTTCTGTGGGTGTGGCTTGGTGGGCATGGCATGGCTTGGTGGGTGTGGCTTGGTGGGTGGGGCAGGGGAAGGATACTGCAAAATCTCCATTTCCTTCCAATCAGCTGGGACTCGGGAGGCAGAGAATAGATGGGGGCAGGGACAGTCAGAATTTTTACTACCGGTTCTCCAAACTACTCAAAATTTCTGCTACTGGTTCTGCAGAACTGGTCAGAACCTGCTGAAACCCACCTCTGGCCATCACCCTAGGTCAGCTCCACCATGCATGTACGTGCATGGCAGCTGATTTTGGCTGGCCCCACCCACACCGCCTTCCCCTCCCAGGAGTCTCCATACGGCCTGTTTTGGATGCCAGGTAAGTATAGGACTTGGGCAGAGGCTCTGGGAGGGTAAAAAATGGGACTCCCGGAAGTATTGGGAGTCCGAAAACGGGCTGTTTCTGGCCTCCGGAGGTCCAGGGGAGGCCGTTTTTGCCATCTCGGAGGCTTCAGGAAAGCCTCCAGAGCATGGGGAGGGCGAAAAATGGGCCTACCAGAAGTACCAGAAGTCCAGTAATGGGCTATTTCCAGCCTCTGGAGGGCCTCTGGAGCAGGGGTTTTCAACCTTGGCAACTTTAAGACTTGTGGACTTTAACTCCCAGAATTCCTCAGTCAGCTTTCCTTTGCTGGCTGAGGAACTCTGGGAGTTGAAGTCCACAAGTCTTAAAGTTGCCAAGGTTGGAGACCCCTCCTCTGGAGGGCTGGGGGAGGCAGTTTTCACTCTCCCGGAGGCTTCAGGAAAGCCTCCGGAGCCTGGGGAGGGCGAAAAACAGGCCTACTGGAAATCCCAGAAGTCCAGAGACGGGACATTTCTGCCTCCAGAGGCCTCCGGGAGGCCTGCTAGGCCCAAAACGGGGCACAGGTGGGTGGGTGTCACACGCGCATGGGGGGGGGGCGGGAGAGTCACATATGCATGCACGGGGGAGGCGGGCACACATTGCATTAGTGTGAAAAGTGTTTTTTTCAGGAGGGAAGTGGACTTTCATTATTTTGTTTTTTTCTTTGAAGACGTTTCACTTCCTACCCAAGAAGCTTCTTCAGCTCTGACATGAAGAAGCTTCTTGGATGAGAAGTGAAACATCTTCAAAGAAAAAAACAAAAGAATGAAAGTCCATTTGCCTCCTGAAAAAGCCCCTTTGGGGTTTCCATCCATTGCTTCTTCAGGTCCTTTGGAAAATAGGTTTGACCACTCCTCCTATTCTTTGTGTTAACCCTTCTCCTACTTCTTCCTTTATATATCTCCTTCATCCCCTCTATCATCATCATCTTCTTCTTCTTCTTCTTCTTCTTCTTCTTCTTCTTCTTCTTCTTCTTCTTCTTCTTCTTCTTCTTCTTCTTCTTCTTCTTCTTCTTCTTCTTCTTCTTCTTCTTCCTCCTCCTCCTCCTCCTCCTCCTCCTCCTCCTCCTCCTCCTCCTCCTCCTCCTCCTTCTCCTCCTTTCATAGAATCATGGATTCATGGACTCAAATACGAACTGGAAACCATTCCTTCTTGATTAGATTAGATTAACAGGGTTGGAAGGGACCTTGTAGGTCATCTAGACCAACCCATCCCCCACCCCCAAGCAGGAGACCCTACACCATTTTTGACAAATGGCAGTCCAATTTCTTCCTGAAAGCCTCCAGGAATGAAGCTCCCACAACTTCCAAAGGCAACTTCTGTTCCATTGGTTGATTGTTCTCAGTGTCAGAAAATTTCTCCTTATTTCTAGGTTGACTCTCTCCTTGGTAAGTTTCCATCCATTGTTCCTTGTCTGGCCTTCGGGTGCTTTGGAAAATAGATTGACCCCCCCTCCTGCTCTCTGTGGCAGCCCCTCAAATATTGGAAGCTGCTATCATGTCTCCCCTGGTCCTTCTCTTTACTAGACTAGCCTGTAACCGTTTCTAGAGAAACTTTGAATTTCTAACATTTCTTGCGAATTTCAATCCATCTGGATCTCTTCCACGTTACTTCACTAGTTTTTGGAATGTTTGAAGTTATCTACTTGAGCAAATCAATCACTATCGACAGGCTAAGTAATTACATTTACAAGCTTAGACACCGTAACCTGCAGTCGCTTACTTAAGCTGTTACCAGCCTCCTAACCTGCTTTGTTACTGATCACCATATCTATGACTTAAATCAGATAGGTTGATATCTGCTAGAGACTTGTCAAAATGTCGGCAAATAGGATGAAGTTTTCTCCTGCCCCTCCCCCCACCAATTCGTAAGAGCTTATATCAACAGCCAAGGTTCAAAAAGTCATTAATAGCACTGTATTATCTCTCTCTTTTTTTAAAAGTCTTTATCAACCCGGCCATCTTTTGATTTGGGATGTGACATCTTTGACAGAAAATCTCTAACTGGGAACATCGAGAGCAAGCAACCAGACAAAAAAACCTGCCACTTTCGGAGTGAGCTTAAAAAGCTGCCGGTTTTGATATTCGGCTTGCTACTCAGAAATCAAGATTTCTATCGCCGGGACCCTGGTGGCTTTGCTGCTCAAGAATGCAAGCAAACATTGGATGGGATATCTGAAAAGGTTAAAATCACAGCAACTGGACCAAAATTTAATTAAAACTGAGATGTTTCATTATTCATTCAAGTAACTTCTTCAGTCAAAGTGAAAGTTTGGGGAGTCAGACAATTTCACCCCTGCTACAAACTTAAAATTTGCCACGTATGTTCCTCTTGGCTTCAGGTGCTTGCTAAGAAAGGATTTTTCGAAATGATCATTCAACCAGTGGTATTTCTTATATTATTATTAACACGCTCTGATGCTAAGGAGTTAGACGTTCTACTCCACTGCCCCACCTGAAAAGAACTCTGTTCCAACTGCCAGTTGGGCATGGGCGTGGCCAGCACGTGACTCATCCGGCCTGCGGGCTGGGAGTTTAGACATTCTACTCCCCACCTGAAAGGGAGAGAAGGGGTAAGATAGGAGAGACTTCTGTGGGGCCATACTGAGAGAGAGAAGGGGATAGGAGAGGATCATTGGGGCCAGCAGCCTCAGGGAAAGGAGGGGGATAGGAAAAGAGAGGCTTCTGTGGGGCAAGGCTGAGGGAGAGAAGGCGGATAGAATAGGATAGGCTTCTGTAGGGTAAGCCTGAGGAAGAGAAGGAAAGTAGCCAATCATAACTACTCATTAATTTTCAAGCTGCAAGTGTTGATTTATCAAGCCTGATCACATAGTTTCGTAGCAGAGCACGGGTATCCAGCTAGTATGTATGTATATGTACATGTACATGTATATGTCTATGTATGTGTATGTGTATGTGTGTGTGTGTGTGTGTATTATAGTACACACATACACATACACACACATATATATATATTTTCTCAGGTTTTCACGGGTATAGGTATGTAGGTCTTGGCATATTACAACACCATGTAAGGTTGAGAGCATCTTGGCGATGTTTCAACGAGGTCTCACTCATCATCTTCAGGCTGGTGCTTTCAGCTTCATGTTTGTGCGAGCAAAGCGTGTTCGGAGCTGCTGTCTCTCTATAAATACTGGTGGGGAGGTGGGGAGTGTTGCTGTGAGCGGGTTGGTTGGCTGTGTGGTTGCATCTTGATTGGTAGATGGAGTGGGTGTTTGGTCAGCTGTTTCGTAGCATCCTGTGTGGGTGTGGTCCTAGTCTTTTGTTCCTGAGCTGTGCCCCCCCTCTGATCCCCACACAAAGCAAGCTGACACATACCAGGAACACATGACAAGACCTCGGACTCGGAGCCAAACCAAAACCCGGGATGCTGCATCACAGCCATCTGCTCAGGACATCACATCAATGAACTCCAGAGACCACAACACCAAAACTCAGGAACAAAAGGCTAGGACCACAGCTATATGGCATTTTATACTTCCTTATGCAACTTTTTAAAACAATGCAGCTTTATTTTGCAAGGGAAATCTCTCTGCCTCACAGGTTTCAGCTAGATTTTCAGTGCAAAGAAACTTGGCAAGATTCCTTCTAAACTGTGTGGGAAGGAATTGCATACGTGGAGAAGCTAATTTGGGGAACAGAACGCCCTGTTGCTCCGCAGTTTCCAGAAAGCTGCTGAAGAAATGACATTCATGAACCAATCAAAGTACTTACGCAGTGATACCTGCTTGAAGAACCCATAATCCTTATGTTACACAAGGACAAAATAATTAGCAAAAGGAAGAAAAAAGCATTCCTGTACATGCGTCCTCAGAAGTAGCACAGCTACTAATCCCTCTGATAAAATTGATGGAAAGGGATCAGTTGTTGTAAACAATGCCTTGTAATAAATGGAAGGTTAACATTTCCTGTTATTTGACGCAGGAAACAAATCTTTAATATATATATATATATATTTTATAGACAAACATACATTTAAAATATCAGTAATTCTGTCTCGGTGTTTTCTTCCTGGCTCCATCTTTTGCTGTTTCTTCTTTCTTCATTTCAATTTAAACTATTACCATTTTTCCACAGATATGTTATTATCATTTTCTTACATAATTGTCCATTGCTCATCTATACCTTTCTTCTAACCAATGCTAAAATTCACCCCATATCTTAAAATATTCTGAATCCTCTCTTTCTTTAATCATCAAAGTTAATCTGTTCATTTCTGCACAGTCTAAAATTTTTTCTAATAATTTCTCCTTCCAGGGGTATTTTCTCTGCTTTCCAATTTTGTGAGGCAGGAAGCAAATCAACAATCTCTAAAATGGGGTGCAGAATACAGGATGATAGAGTTGGAGGGAACCTTGGAGCAGGGATGGGATTCAGCCGGTTTGGACCAGTTCAGGCGAACCGGTAGTTGGAGAGGAGGGAACCTTGGAGCAGAGTTGGAGGGAACCTTGGAGCAGGGATGGGATTCAGCCGGTTTGGACCAGTTCAGGCGAACCGGTAGTTACGGCCAGTGGCTGGGCCCACGCACCCATTCTGGAGCTATCCTGGCTTATATAATCGCTATGTTTTTGATGCAGCGTGCATCTACATCATAGTTTTGATGCAGTACACATGTGTGCAGGTGCGCTCACTCACATTTTCGATTCTGGGTGAACCAGTTGTTAAATTATGTGAAGCTCACCTGTGCCTTGGAGGTCTTTTGGTCTAACCCACTGCTCAATCAGGAGCCTTCACCAAACACATCAACTCTGAAAACGCAGGTACATTAAATTCACACGGGAAGATGTTAAGGGAAATAGTCTGTCCTTTCTGGATTGTGCAGTACAACATTCATGAAGACAGAAGACTCAATGTTGAAATATGAGTAGTCCTTGACTGATAACCACAACTGAGCCCAAAATCTCTGTTGCTAAGTGAAACATTTGTTAAGCGAATTTTGCCTCATTTTACAACCTTTCTTCCTTTACAACCGGGCCTGGCCCCCTGCCAGAGAGTGACTCAGAGAGTGAGGGGGAAGGGCCGTCAGGGCTCCCCTCTGCAGGGCTGGCCTCTCTGGCTCAGCTCTAGGAGCCAGAGGCAGGCAAAGTGGAGGAGATGACGAGGCCTCTGTCTCCTGTATCTCCCCTCGCCCAGGCAACGCTTCCAGATCCAGCTGTGGACGATCAGTCCTGGTTAGATCCCCGGTTTTGTAGACAAGAGAGGCGGGAACAACAGAAGAAGGGATGGAGCAGGCCTAGAAAGTGCTGAGTCACGGAGCCACATCTCACAGGGTATAAAAGCAGGAGGGGCTGCTCTACTATTTGTGACGGACAAACCAAACTGACTGGAGAAAACTTGAGCTGAACTATTTGACTGAGCATTTGGCTTGGATTGCTGTTTGTTCCTGACTTCCTGGTTGCTCCGGTAACAAGCTTCTGACACACTGGCATCAAGGAAGATAAAGAAAACCTTGGCAGACGCTTGCTGGTTTGCTGCCAGAGCTGATAGCTGCTGTGGACTAAATTGCTGGCTAATTGAGTCAGTTCACGTGCCTCCCGGACTGAGGTGGGGGGACAAAACATTACCGCAGTTGTTAAGTGAATCTCAGCCTTTAGTAACACGGCTGTTAACTGAATCTGGTTTCCCCATTGACTCTGCTTCTCAGAAGCATACAAGAGGAGATGACATGACCCTGGGACACTGCAACCGTCATAAATATGAGTCAGTGGCCAAGCATCCGAATGGTGATCACGTAACTGTGGGGATGCTGCAATTGTCGTAAGAATGAATAATGGTCATAGGTCACTTTTTCAGTGCCGTTGTAACTTTGAACCAATGGTGGGTTGGTTGGTCTGGTTCTTGCGAACCGGTAGTAAAAGAGGCAGGAGGCTCTGCCCACCTGCCTGCATGTCATCATGGATCATCCGTGCATGCGCAGAAGCTTCTGTGCATTCTCAGAAGCGCATGCACGCTCCCGTTGTGAACTGGTAGTAAAGGTAAGTAGAACCCACCCCTACTTTTGAACTGTCATTAAATCAGCAGTTGTAAGTCAAGGACCACTTGTACAATGAAGGACGAAAACACTGCTGCACTCTGGGTTCCACTTGTTTCCCACATTGTGGCCCACCTCTACATGGAAGTGGTAGAAAACAAAGCGGGCGATACCTGGGTGAAGATTAAAACGCAGGAAGCGAAAGCCTTCAGCAAATACATCAATGGACATGTACATTAAATCCGCACGGGAAGATGTTAAGGAAATGTTAAGGCCTTCCTGGATTGTGCAGGACACATAAATGAAGATAGAAGCCTCAACATTGAAGTTTGCAAGAAACCCACACACAGAGATCAATATTTACATTTTGATTCTCACCACCCATTAGCGCACAAAATGGGAGTTATCAGAACCCTACGTACATTAGAACTAAGGAGAAATTTCCTGACAGTTAGAACAATTAACCAGTGGAACCACTTGCCTCCAGAAGTTGTGAATGCTCCAACGCTGGAAGTTTTTAAGAAGATGTTAGATAACCATTTGTCTGAAGTGGTGTAGGGTGTCCTGCCTAAGCAGGGGGTTGGACTAGAAGACCTCCAAGGTCCCTTCCAACTCTGTTATTCTATATTCTATATCACCAGGTTTGCCTAACCAGTAAAGAGGAAAAAGAAAAAGAAGTATTTGAGGAGCAAATATTTGAGGGACTGCCACCGAGAGGAGGGGAGTCAAGTTATTTTCCAAAGCACCCAAAGGCCAGACAAGGAATAATGGATGGAAACTGAACAAGGAGAGATTCAACCTGGAAATAAGGAGAAATTTTCTGACAATGAGAACAATCAACCAAATTGCCTACAGAAGTTGGGGGAGCTTCATCATTGGAAGCTTTCAAGAAGAGATCAGACTGCCATCTATCAGAAACAGTCTAGGGTCTGTTTGGGCAGGGGGGTTGGACTAGATGACCTACAAGGTCCCTTCCAAATCTGTTAACCTGCAAGTAAAACACATCAAGGAAGCCCTCTGAACCTATGGCTGCCCCAACTGGGCCTTCCTCAAATCCAGAAAAAGACCCAACAGGAGAATAAAACCGAGAAACCACAAATTCGTTTTTAAGAGCTTTGCCTACGTAGACCAATTTATTAGCTTCATTTTTTCCCCTCTGTCTACCTGCCTTCCTTCCTCCCTCTTCTGAAGACTTCGTAAAATCTGACCTCAGCAGAATTTCCCCAACATCTGAAACAGATGATTGGAAAGCTAATAAATGCAAAATAGTTAAATCAGAGGCGAAGCTGGCGGAGTTCGCATTAGAACGCTGTTTTTATTTGCGGAAGATTTCTCCATTTTTTTCCCGCCTCGCTGACAATTTCCGAAGCGAAAAAGGGCCTCCAATATTGAGTGCACCGCTAATTGGACCTGAAATTGACAAGGCAAGAGAGATGAAAGCCTTCTCTCTCTCTCTCTCTTTGTGCTCTTTCCTTCCCTTTCTGTAGCTAACAAATCCAAAAATGCCATCCTCCCGCTCCAATAAACAAGAGAAATTACCCTTTCCAAGCCAGAATTACCAACAAACGCCCCTTGTAGGCTATTTTATTGGGATGGTAAATATTTCTGGTCAGTCGTGAATAGCAAAAAAAAATGCCATTAGTGTACATTGTCTCACCCTGTTTAACAAAGCAACCTTAATTAAGAACTCCAGAAATATGCCTCCAGGCTATCTAAATATGGAGAATATGGATAGGTTTGAAATGATTACGGACAAATGTAATTTTAAACATGCGCTACCCTCTCCTGAGAAATAAGCCACGTTGCTAAAGAGCCAATTAAATTACAAACTGGATTTCTCTCTCTCTCTCTCCCCTATTTTAAAAGCGAACGTTTAGTCCTTAAAGTCTGTCTTGAAAGAGATGTCAAATTAACAATAAGAAATCCGCAGGATTCTTTTCATATTCTGCTCCCTGCTCTAAACAGCACTTAGAGCTCCATTTTGAGTTCCTTTTTTTTTTTTCATTAAATAAAAATAAAAATGATGTTTTTCCTTTTTCTAAGGAGATCTCTTCTGCTTAGATAGCATTGTGCAAAGGAAGAGAAATGTCTTAGGCTTTCTAAACAAATATTTTAAACACTTCAAAAGTGCTAATCTGAAAGGTTTTTTTTTCCTCCCTTTAATACTGTATTTTTCCTTTACTAGACATTAGAATCTTCATAGCGAATAGGAAAACAAAGCGATGGAAAAAAAACATGTAATGATATCTCCCACTGTTTCTTTCTCCAATAGAGCAAAATCTGGTTCTATTGCAATTTTATCTAATGTGTTGTTGTTTTTTTAATTCCAGAAGGATCTCCATAGGTACGGCCATGAGTCGTTTATTGTCGACAGGCAAAACGTGAAAACATTTACCTCAGTATTGGCTAAACTTGATTTTTTTAAACCTGCTACCATACAAGTTGAGGAAAAAGACATTTAAAAAAGGAATTATAGGTAGTCTTACCAATGTACAACAGTTTGTTTAGTGACCGTTTGAAGTTGCAGCATTGAAAAAAAAATGACTTATGACCATTTTTCACACTTATGACTGTTGCAGCATCCCCATGGTCACATGATCAAAATTCAAATGCATGGCCACTGATTCATACTTATGACCGTTGCAGTGTCCTGAGGTCACGTGACGGTCTTCTGACGAGCAAAGTCAATGGGGAAGCCAGATTCACTTAACAACCGTCTTACTAACTTAACAACTGCAGTGTTTCACTTAACAACAGTGGCGAGAAAGGTCATAAAGTAACAGGGCAAAACTCATTCGACAACTATCTTCCTTAGGAACAGAAATTCAGGGTCAGTTGTGGTCACATGTTGAGGACTGCCCGTATACAAAGAGAGTTATACAGCATGAAATAGAAAAAAATATATCAAGTCAAATTTTTTTTTGGGGGGGGGCGGAGAGGAATAAAAAAAAAATCAGGAATTTGGTGGACAGATTTCAAACGTTCAGAACATTTGTGGAGGATTTATTCATGTTTTTTCGTTATAGAAAAACTACCTCAGATTTTGGGTTATAAAACGTGACATCACTGGCCCAGCAGTTTTAGGCCTGCTGATATGGGGGAAAGAATGAGTTTCATTTTGTGTAAACATGGGTTTCATTTTGTGTAAACATGGAAAGGATCAGCTAATGCTGCAGCTTTTCTTCAGGAATGGCGCAGAGATGCCAAGGGTGTCTGTAGGAGATGGACATAAAAAGCGAGTAGCGTGTTGATTGTACCAGTGGCTGCCATCTTGAATTTTACCACACCTTGTGGACCTTCCTCAAAACAGACTCAATGTAGGGGAAGAGTCAAGAGAGTAATCAGCCTGGAATCATTACATTCCCATCAGATGGGAATGGAAAAGCTTCTTCTGCTTCTAGGGCACCTGAATCCTGGGCCATGAGGAGACCTTCAAAGCAATGGTGGGATTCAAATAATTTAACAACCGGTTCTCTGCCCTAATGACCGGCTAGTTAGACGTGGCCATGGTGGGCATGGCCAGAGAGTGTGACAGGCAGCACTCGGCCTCCAGCACCCCCCTGGGAGCAAAAATGGGCCACGGGGAGGCATGCCGTACCCTCCACAATCCGTTTTGGCCCTAGTAGGCCTCCCTGCAGCCTCCTGGGAGCAAAAACGGGTCATGGGGGGTGCAGCGCTGCCCCCCCTCTTTGTTTTGGTCCTAGTAGGCCTCCCTGCAGCCTCCTGGGAGCAAAAACGGGGCTCGTGGGGACTCCTGGAAGGGGCAGGGCAGGGCAGGGAGGGTTGGGGCCAGTCAGCAATTTAACAACCGGTTCTCTGCCCTAATGACCGGCTAGTTAGACGTGGCCATGGTGGGCATGGCCAGAGAGTGTGACAGGCAGCACTCGGCCTCCAGCACCCCCCTGGGAGCAAAAATGGGCCACGGGGAGGCATGCCGTACCCTCCACAATCCGTTTTGGCCCTAGTAGGCCTCCCTGCAGCCTCCTGGGAGCAAAAACGGGTCATGGGGGGTGCAGCGCTGCCCCCCCTCTTTGTTTTGGTCCTAGTAGGCCTCCCTGCAGCCTCCTGGGAGCAAAAACGGGGCTCGTGGGGACTCCTGGAAGGGGCAGGGCAGGGCAGGGAGGGTTGGGGCCAGTCAGCAATTTAACAACCGGTTCACTCGAACCGGTCTGAACCGGCTGAATCTCACCACTGCTTCAAAGCCATCTCCATGTTTTGCTTTGAACAGTCTTTGGCGGCAACTTTGCCCTCACCCTTTCTGGTGTTTTTCATTTTCTCCTCACTCATGAATTTGGATGCCCACGAATTAGCATCCATAAGCTGCCATTTGACAGCCTGTGCCACGCGGCAAAGCTGCTGCCAGTTTCCTTTTGTTCCTTTCTTCTCTGCCACCCCCTCTAATTGTGTTATAATTACAAGAATCAGAGAGGAAAGTCAAGGCTTCAGGAAAATCTGCTTCTCCCCTCTCCTCTCTGCCCTACTTAACATTTGCTTTCCTGTCACCCTGGCAAGAGTGGGTTATTAAAAAAAAGGAAACCATAATAAATCCAGAGGAGCTAAATAAATGCAGATTTGAAAAGGCACCCCTCCGTAAAGTACGAACAAAAGGTCCCACAAAATAGCCCATTCTCCGTAAGCCAGAAAACATGATAGAAAGAAATAGATAAAATCAAAACAAGCTAGCACAGGTACAGTATATGTGGCACCTTGCTTAATAGTAGTAACTGTGAGAGGGATCTTGGAGTCCTAGTGGACAACCATTTAAATATGAGCCAGCAGTGTGCAGCAGCTGCCAAAAAAGCCAACACAGTTCTGGGCTTCATAAACAGAGGGATAAAATCAAGATCAAGTGAAGTGTTAATACCACTTTATAATGCCTTGGTAAGGCCACACTTGGAATATTGCATCCAGTTTTGGTCGCCATGATGTAAAAAAGATGTGGAGACTCTAGAAAGAGTGCAGAGAAGAGCAACCAAGATGATTAGGGGACTGGAGGCTAAAACATATGAAGAACGGTTGCAGGAACTGGGTATGTCTAGTTTAATAAAAAGAAGGACTAGTGGAGACATGATAGCAGTCTTCCAATATCTCAGGGGCTGCCACAAAGAAGAGGGAGTCAAGCTATTCTCCAAAACACTTGAGGGTAGAACAAGAAGCAATGGGTGGAAACTAATCAAGGAGAGACGCAACATAGAACTAGCGAAGCAAACATAAGGTAGCAGCTTATAAAGTCTTTTCATTCCTTTTCCTTTTAATTTAATTTTAATGTATGCTGATTAGTGAACATTTAAAGTGACGATAAAGTTTTTATTCTATTGTATTCTATTTCTACGACATCATAGGTTATTGGGAAGAACTCAATGTGTATGAAGACCCACACCAGCTAAAGACATGGCATTGCTGTGAACAGAGAATAATAAAGAACATTATGACTAAGTAGCAATGATGGTGTTTGGAGGTATTGAAAGATCTCCAAGAAGTGCCGCTTATCTCCAAGCAAGAATTGGTGGGACCACAAAATAGACAAAGTAGTATAAACTGAAGAAGTTGAAGTAGTCTGGGACTTTAGAATTCAAACAGACAAACAACTCCCACACAGCACCTCAGATTCAACAATGGTCAATAAGATAGACAAAAAATGTCCGGTTAGTGAACGTGGCAGTACCAGGAGAAAGCAGAGCAGAAGAAAAAGAATTGGAGAAAATCACAAAAGGAAACTTGATGGGTGGATAAAATGCAAAATTACAGTCTAAATATCTGGCTGACTGTGTGATGAACTGCAAAAGAAAAGAAAAAAAATCAAACGCCAGACAAGGAGGCTATTGCAAACTAAGACCACGCTAACAAAGAGTACTTGAAATACATATCTAATTTTCTCATTGTGTTTTGTGATATTTGTTCCCTGTTCCTGGGGAGTTTGCACAAGAAACAAAACCCATTGTCTCTGTTCCTTCCATCCCACATGCTAACCACAATGGTCTCTCACTAACTTTGTGTTAAGAGTTTTTCAATAAAAAAGTAAGGTTCTACATTTAGGCAACAAAACAAAACAAAATGCACAGGTACAGGATATGTGGTACCTTGTTCAATAGTAGTACCTGTGAGAGGGATCTTGGAGTCCTAGTGGACAACCATTTAGATATGAGCCAGCAGTGTGCAGCAGCTGCCAAATAAGCCAACACAGTTCTGGGCTGCATAAACAGAAGGATAGAATCAAGATCACGTGAAGTGTTAATACCACTTTATGAGGCCTTGGTAAGGCCACACTTGGAATATTGCATTCAGTTTTGGTCGCCACGATGTAAAAAAGATGTTGAGACTCTAGAAAGAGTGCAGAGAAGAGCAACAAAGATGATTAGGGGACGGGAAGCTAAAACATGAAGAACGGTTGCAGGAACTCGGTATGTCTAGTTTAATGAAAAAAAGGACTAGGGGAGACATGATAGCAGTCTTCCAATCTCTCAGGGGTTGCCACAAAGAAGAGGGAGTCAAGCTATTCTCCAAAGCACCTGAGGGTAGAACAAGAAGCGATGGGTGGAAACTAATCAAGGAGAGAAGCAACTTAGAACTAAGGAGAAATTTCCTGACAGTTAGAACAATTAGTAAGTGGAACAACTTGCCTGCAGAAGTTGTGAATGCTCCAACACTGAAAGAACATAAGAAAATGTTGGATAGCCATTTGTCTGAAATGGTGTAGAGTTTCCTGCCTGAGCAGAGGGTTGGATTAGAAGACCTCCAAGGTCCCTTCCAACTCTGTTATTATGTTATATGTTATATAAATAAACGTATCCGGGAAAGAATTATTCCCGTGGTAGAAGAATTGGGTTCAGACCTGGAGCTGTCCAGCTTGCTGAACATCACGATACTTAGGGAAAGCAGGAAGAACATATGGGTTGGTTTAGACTTGTTTTTCTTGGTAACAGAATAGTTAAATCAACAGAATAGTTAAATCTAGACTTTACACTTGGCCTGGTTGTTTGGTTAACATGACACTGAAACAGAATTCCCATTGCTGAATTTACACAAAATGCCAGGTTAAAAAGACCTAAATTGAGCTTTGCTGTGGTCGCATAGTGATTAGAATGCAGTATTCCTCTATGTATTCCAAATGGACAAGTGATTCTATCTATCTATCTATCTATCTATCTATCTATCTATCTATCTATCTATCTATCTATCTATCTATCTATCTATCTATCTATCTATCTATGAAATATATATGTATGGTGCAGGTATATATTTATGCATGTATATAGCATTATGTATTTGTGTGTTGTGTATGTGTTTTGATAGATATACATTTTCTCTTGAGAGTAGGCAACAGAACTTCATTTGTAATGTGGGCCGGTGTGCTCGCAGTAAAAAAAAAAGACAATAAAAGTTATCCTATCTCATCTTATCTATCTTTATTCCCACTGCCAAGAGTTCGATCCTGACTGGCTCAAGGTTGACTCAGCCTTGCATCCTTTCAAGGTCAGTAAAATGAAGACCCAGATTTTTGGGGACAATAGGCTGACTCTGTAAACCGCTTAGAGAGGGCTGTAAAACACTGTGAAGAGGTATATAAGTCTAAGTGCTATTGCGATGATTGATAGATAGATATGATAGATATAGCTGATATCTGATAGAAAGATAGAGAAATAGCTGAGAGAGAGAGAGAAAGATAAATAGATAGTAAAAAGATAGATGATAGATAATAGATAGATGATAGATAGATAGATAGATAGATAGATAGATAGATAGATAGATAGATAGATAGATAGATAGATAGATAGATGATAGATAGATACTGGAGAGAGAGAGAGAGAGAGAGATGATCAATATAGCTGATAGCTGATAGATGGATAGATAGATAGATAGATAGATAGATAGATAGATAGATGATACATACATACATACATACATACATGATAGATAGGTACTGTAGATAGATAGATGATAGATATAGCTGATAGCTGATAGATAGATAGATAGATAGATAGATAGATAGATAGATAGATAGATAGATATAGATAAATAAACGATAGACAGATACTGTAGATAGATCATCATAAATATGAGTCATTTGCCAAGCATCTGAATTTTGCTCCCATGGGGATGCTGCAACGGTCGTTAAGTGTGAAAAATGGCCATAAGTCACTTTTTTCCGGTGATGTTGAAACTTTGAGCAGTCATTAAATGAACTGTTGTAAATCGAGAACTGCCTATAGGTAGCTTTAAAAGTGTTGCCATCGGTATTGTGGAAGGGTTGTTTATAGTGGTGGGATTCAAATAATTTAACAACCGCTTCTCTGCCCTAATGACCGGCTGTGTGGGTGTGGCCATGGTGGGCGTGGCCAGGGGGTGTGACAGACAGCACTCAGCCTCCTGCACTCTCCTGGGAGCAAAAACGGTACAGGGGGAGGGGAAGCAACTCCCCCGTGCCCTGTTTTGGGCCTAGTAGGCCTCGCTGAAGCCTCCTAGGAGCGAAAATGGCAGTGGGAGAACTCCTGGAAGGGGCGGGGCAGGGCAAGCCAGCAATTTAACTACCGGTTCACCCGAACTCGTCCGAACCGGCTGAATCCCACCACTGGTTGTTTACCCTGCATTAACAGGATGAAGAGCAGCTACCAAAGCAAAAGTCATATAAGAAAGGTTTGAACCCAGAGGAAGAAAGTAACTTTTTAACCCACCTCTTCTCCAGTGATGGCTGTAGCTGATTCTTCTATATTCCAAGCTAGCATCTGCCTGAAGGTGATGGAGAACCAAAGCTTTGACCCACTAGCTCTGCCTTAAAGGACTAATAATTCCTCTCCATCCTCCATTCTTAAGAAAACCCCTAAGTGAAGCATCCTCTGCAGAATAACAAAGTTGGAAGGGACCTTGAAAGTCTCCTAGTCCAGCCCAATGGTGGGTTTCAAATTTTTTTACTATTGGTTCTGTGGGTGTGGCTTGATGGGCGTGGCAGGGGAAGGATACTGCAAAATCCCCATTCCCTCCCCACTCCAGGAGAAGGTTACTGCAAAAGCCCCATTTCCTCCCGATCCGCTGGGACTAGGGAGGCAGAGAATAGATGGGGATGGGGCCAGTCAGAATTTTTACTACCAGTTCTCCGAACTACTCAAAATTTCTCCTACCGGTTCTCCAGAACTGGTCAGAACCTGCTGAAACCCACCTCTGCTCCAGTCCCCTCGTCATCTTTGTCGCTCTTCTCTGCACTTTTTCTAGTGTACCCACTTCTTTTCTTTTTTTTTACATCGTGGTGAGCAAAACTGGAGGCAACGTTCAAGTATGGTTTTACCAAGGCATTATAAAGCAGTAAGAAGTGAGAGAACAGGACCTCCAGCAGCGTTAGATAACAACATGTTTATAAATCAATTACCTCCCCACTTAAGCCAGGCCCCCCTCATCTGCGGCATCGCAAGGCAAACAGCTTGTAAGGGACAAAGTGACATTTAGCACATTCTGATGGAAAGACGGCTGGCTCGGAAAAACAGCAATCAATTTGCTTCTATGAAACGGATCTTCCACTCGCCCTAAATGAAATGACAGGCGTGCGAAGGCCGAGGCAGCTGAATTTGGTGGAAGGGGGCAGTGGGTCACAAGCCCTTCAGACCTCCTCTGGAATGTGAACAATGCAAAAAAAAATAAAAAATGAAATGCGGTCTCCTTTCTTTCTTCCGTCTCTCAGGCCTGATCTGTCACAGATCAACAATTCCAGGGAAATGTCACATGGATGACAGAGGTGGGTGCCACTGGTGTGGAAATGTTCGGGGCTATGACAGCTTTCGAGTAATCACATTTGCTATGTCTAACAGCAATGGGGGGGGGAAGGCGGGGGAACGAGGTGGAGGCTGTCAAAACACCCAAGACTTGGGCTTTGAGGCTGTAGCTTGAAAGAGAATTGAGTGAGGATGAGGACCACGGTGCTGTGTGTTCCTGTTAGAAGACACCCTGAGAAGAAGGAACCCCCCCTCTAAAGGGTGGGTAGGACAGGGGGTTGCTGAAGGTGTGAGGTTGCTAGAATTCGTTGCAATGGGATGGCAGGATGGCTAAATGAGCAGTCGGCCTTTCTCAACAGCCTAAATTCCGCCATCTAAACCAGTGTTCTTTAACCTTGGTGACTTTAAGACCAGTGGACTTCAACTCCCAGAATTCTCCAGCCTCACTTGTGGGTTGTAAATTAAGTACCACCTGCCATTCATCATAGTGATGGGCTTCTAGCAAGTCAAGTAGTCACTTGCCCTGACTTGAGATCTTTCCCTAATATGATCATCCCATCCAGGAGTGGGCTCCTGGGGGCTTGGCAGAGTTTGGGCGATCCTCTAGCCAAAGATTGCCAGGTTGGTGAACACCCCCTAATGCCACCCCTGGCTCACCACTCCCACCCCACCCCTCCCCTCCCCTCCCCTCCCAGGAGTCTCCATGTGGCCCATTCCAGGTAAGTGCAAGGGCTACACGGAGGATCTGGGGAGAGCAAAAAGCGGGCCTACTGGAGGATCCAGAAGTCCAGAAACAGCCAATTTCTGGACTCCAGAGGGCCTCCAGACCCTGGGGGAAGCAGTTTTGACCCTCCCGGAGGCTAGAAAAAAGCCTCCAGAGCCTGGGGAGGGTGAAAAATGCCCCCTCCCCTACTGTGGTGCAGGCAGCCAACTAGGCCACACCCACCCACCATGGCCACGCCCACCCAGCAATGGGGCACTGAACCCATTGCTAAAGGATTTGAAGCCCACCGCTGACCCATCTTCTGTTTTTGATTCAGTAGCACAAGTAGGCAGCCCGACGACTGGAGAATTCTGGGAATTGAAGTCTGCCGATCTTAAAGTTGCAACAGTTGTGGAACACTGGGGTAGAAGATCTCCCAAGTCCCTTCCGGCCCTATGCCTCTATGATTCTGGCCCAAGAAGTATCTGCCATTTGCACAAGCTCACCACTTGGAGCGAGTTCCAAGACTGGAAAGGTTTCTTTAGTATTGAATGAGGAATTCTGGAAGTTGTAGTCCACATATCCTGAGATAGTGTTCCAATATCTCAGGGGCTGCCACAAAGAAGAGGAAGTCAAACTCACCCTTCCAACTCTGATGTTATGTTATGTTATGTTATTCTCCAAAGCACAGGGAGAACAATGTTGGATAACCAATGTTGGATAACCAATGTTGGATAACCATCTGACTGAGATGGTGTAGGGTTTCCTGCCTGGGCAGGGGGTTGGACTAGAAGGCCTCCAAGGTCCCTTCCAACTCTGTTGTTATGTTATGTTATGTTAACAAGAAGCAGTGGGTGGAAACTAGTCAAGGAGAGAAGCAACTTAGAACTAAGGAGAAATTTCCTGACAGTTAGAACAGTTGATCAGTGGAACAACTTGCCTGCAGAAGTTGTAAATTCTCCAACACTGGAAATTTTATAAAAAATGTTGGATAGCCATTTGTCTGAAATGTTGTAGGGTTTCCTGCCTGGGCAGGGGGTTGGACTAGAAGACCTCAAAGGTCCCTTCCAACTCTGTTGTTGTTGTTGTTATTATTATTATTATTATTATTATTAATATTAAATATCCCATTAAGTTTGAGAAACACTGATCCAAATCCTCTGCTAAGTTAGAACAATTAATCAGTGGAAGGACTTACCTCGAGAAGTTGTGGATGCTCCAACACTAGAGATTTTTAAGAAGAGATTGGACAACCATTTGTCTGAAATTGTATAGGCTTTCGTACCTAAGCAGGGGGTTGGACTAGAAGACCTCCAAGGTCTCTTCGGATTCTATTATTCTGTTTTTCTAGCAGTGGCTATAAGCTTAGAAGAACCATTATGGTTTCCTGCCAACAATCAGCCTCATTTAAGATAGCGAGAAGGAATTGTATCCTAACCAGTGGTGGGATTCAGCCAATTCGCACCATTTTGGGAGAACCGGTTGTTAATTTTCCGAGCAGTTTGGCAAACTGGTTGCTGGAAGAAATCATTAGGGCAGAGAACCGGTTGTTAAATTACTTGAATCCCACCACTGATCCTAACCTCCATGGATGACAAAAATCTGTAGTTTTTAAAGCCGAATTCAACATAACTATTTCCAGCTTGGAGTTTTCTAGTAGGTCTGGGCAGTACTTCAGATGCTTTTAGAGCCTGTGGGGATACTGATGTAACACCTGTTGGCAACTCCTTAAAGCAGTTCTTATCCTATGTGTAAGCTTCACACAGTTATCTGTTTGGCCTCGGAGTGGGAACAGCATGTTGAAATAGACAGCTCTTAAGTCTTATCCACCAAAGAAATGAATTTATCACAGAGTCATAGAGTTGGAAAAAGATCTAAAACAATTCTTCAGAACGTGGAACAGAGCTAGTTAAATCATTCATGGGAGGTATGGTGCCAGTCCAGCTTCTACTTAAAAACTCCAGAGATGTAGAAGCTACAACTCCACGGGTAGGTTGTAGATATTATTTGCAGGACACCCTATTAAAATACAGATTGTTGCAACTTCTACCTATCATTTCTAATATTTTTGAAAGGGTGGAAAAGAAGGCCTGTCCTCCTTTTCTATGATAGCCTTTGATAACTCTGAATGCTGAAATCCAATTTAAGCAGGTTCTGACCAGTTCTGGAGAACCGGGAGCGGAAATTTGGAGTAGTTCGGAGAACCGGTAAATACCACCTCTGACTGGCCCCGTCCCACATCTATTCTCTGCCTCCCGAGTCCCAGCTGATCAGGAGGAAATGGGGATTTTTGTAGTAACCTTCCCCTGGAGTGGGGTGGGAATGGAGATTTTACAGTATCCTTCCCCTGGAGTGGGGTGGAAATGGAGATTTTACAATATCCTTCCCCTGGAGTGGAGTGGAATGGAGATTTTACAGTATCCTTCCCCTGGAGTGGAGTGGGAATGGAGATTTTACAGTATCCTTCCCCTGGAGTGGGGTGGGAATGGAGATTTTACAGTATCCTTCCCCTGGAGTGGGGTGGGAATGGAGATTTTACAGTATCCTTCCCTTGGAGTGGGGTGGGAATGGAGATTTTACAGTATCCTTCCCCTGGAGTGGGGTGGGAATGGAGATTTTACAGTATCCTTGCCCTGGAGTGGGGTAGGAATGGAGATTTTACAGTATCCTTCCCCTGGAGTGGGGTGGGAATGGAGATTTTACAGTATCCTTCCCCTGGAGTGGGGAGGGAATGGAGATTTTACAGTATCCTTCCCCTGGAGTGGGGTGGGAATGGAGATTTTACAGTATCCTTCCCCTGGAGTGGGGAGGGAATGGAGATTTTACAGTATCCTTCCCTTGGAGTGGGGTGGGAATGGAGATTTTACAGTATCTGTTAAATTCGGGCAATAACGAGGCAGGAGACCAGGATAGTGACAACAGCTCTTTACTATATGGTGAACCCAGCAACTGGGCTGGGGAAAAACCTCTCTTTATACAGTTTAACCGGCGGCTTCAACCAATCAGCATCGTGCTTGTTTCCCGCTGAAATATTTAAAGATATATTACACTCCTTCCCTCCCAGAAAACACTTTACCCATATTTACATGTTATTTTTCAACGTAATCACGCAAATAGACTGGGCGTCTCCTGACTCTTTCGGACCTGCGCAATTCAGTCCTTGGGAGTGGTTCGAGTTGAGCGGAGGGGCTGTTTGCTCCTCTCAGCTCCTCTTCTAGGCCATCCGGCCCTGGATTATTTGCCGAGTCGTCCCTGCTGTTTACTAAGGGAACCTGTTGGCGTCGCTGGACTTCCTGGAGCTCAGATAAGTCCTGCGATTTTCCCGGGTTTGAGTCAGCTGTGGATTCAAACATTGTATAGTCAGGGCCTGTTTCGTCTATTTCGGGTTGTTCGGCTATGCGTTTTCTTATTTGGTCTATGTGGCGCCTCCATACTCGGCCGTCTGTTATCTCTACCAAGTATGACTTTGGACCTGTTATGTTTAGGATTTTTCCGGCTACCCATGAGGGGCCTTCACCATAGTTGTGTGCCCACACTCGGTCACCTATGTCCATTCCTCTTGTTTTTTCGAGTCCCCCCTGGTAACCTTCCGGTGTATAATTTGGATTTAAACGGTCAAGTGGGCACCTGAGCTTTCGGCCCATTAACAATTCTGCGGGGCTTCTACCGGTTGTGACACAAGGGGTTCTATGTTGGACGGCCAGGAAAACATCGATCTTTGTTTGCCAGTCGCCTGGTTTGAGTCTGGACAATGCCTCTTTTGCGCTTCGGACGAAACGCTCTGCAAGGCCATTCGTCGCAGGGTGGAAAGGCGCCGAGAGGGCATGCCGGATGCCCTCTTCTGCCAAGTATTCCTCGAACTGGGTTGCCGTGAATTGCGGGCCATTATCGGATACTAACGTGTCGGGCAACCCATGGGTTACAAATAGGTGCCGTAAGACTGAGATCACGGCCTCGGCTGTCATGGATCTCATGAGGATGATTTCCAGCCATTTGGAGTAGGCGTCGACTACTACCAAGAAGGTCTGGCCGTGGAAAGGGCCGGCAAAATCAATGTGGATTCTAGACCAGGGCCCTTGGGGTTTCTCCCATTCCCGAACCGGGGCCGTTGGGGGTAGTGGTCTGGACTCCTGGCAGGCCTGGCATTTCCCTACCCTCTCAGCAATTTCCGAGTCCATTAAAGGCCACCACACATAGCTTCTCGCTAGCCCCTTCATCCTTACGATCCCTGGGTGACCCTCGTGGAGGAGATCCAACACCCTTTTCCTTAATTTCTCTGGGATCACCACTCGATCCCCCCATAGCAGGCACCCCCCTTGAGCCGAAAGTTCCCCATGTTTTTTTACAAACTCTTTAAAACGCTCGCCCGGCGCAGCGGGCCACCCTCTTTGTACCCAACCTAGTACAGTTCTCAAAATAATGTCCCGGTATGACGCCCGAGCCACCTCCTTAGACGTGACTGGGCCAGAGTCCAGAGAGTCGATTAGCAATATGGGCGTCCCCGGAGTGGGATCCTCGATCGCCCCTGGCAGTGGGCATCTGCTTAACGCGTCAGCATGCCCCAACTCTTTTCCTGGCCGATGCCGCAGTTTATAAGAGTAGGCGGCTAAAAAGATAGTCCATCGGGTCAATCGGGGCGAAAGTGCCACAGGTGTTGGGCGGTCTCCAGCCAGTAACCCTAACAGTGGTCTGTGGTCTGTCACGATTTCAAAGTCTCTACCAAAAACGTATTCGTGAAACTTTTTTACCCCTGAGACTATAGCTAGGGCTTCCTTATCCAGCTGACTATAGTTCCTCTCTGTAGAGGACATCGTTCTGGAGTAGAAGGCTATTGGGGCTTCTGTGCCATTTGGGAGCCTGTGGCTGAGCACAGCACCCACCCCGTAAGGGGATGCATCGCAAACTAGTACCAATGGCATTGTGCTATGATACTGGATCAGTAAGCTATCACTCGAGAGCAGGTTTTTTACTGCTTCGAAAGCCCTCGCTTCCGTCTTTCCCCAAGACCAAACAGCATTCTTTCCCAGTAACTTATGTAGCGGCTCGGCAACGGTTGCCTTATTTTTTAAAAAGACCGCGTAAAAGTTCACTAACCCCAGGAATGCCTGTAGCTCTGTTTTGTTTTTGGGCGCTGGAGCCTTTCTTATTGCCTTGACCTTGCTCTCAGTGGGGTGGATTCCTTCCTTGTCTATTCTGTAGCCCAAGAACTCTACGGATTCTACCCCTATTTGGCATTTGTTCACCTTAACCTTTAGACCGGCTGACCGGAAAATGCCCAAAACTTTCCTCAAACGCTCCCCCAATTCTTCTAAATTCTCGGCTGACACCAATACATCATCAAAATAGGGGACTACCCCCGGGAGCCCTTGCAGAAGTCGCTCCATTAAATTCTGAAATAGGCCAGGTGCCACACTCACCCCAAACTGTAACCGGGTACACTTGAACGCACCTCTGTGAGTCACAATCGTTTGGGCTTCGGCTGTATTGGCGTCTACAGGCAGTTGTTGATAGGCTTGGGCCAAATCTAATTTGGCAAATACATGCCCTTGCCCCAGCGAGTGCAGCAAATGTTGCACCACGGGGACCGGGTATGCGCTTTTTTGCAAGGTTTTGTTTAACGTTGCCTTGTAGTCAGCGCAGATTCTAACTGACCCATCTGGTTTCACTGGGGTGACGATTGGCGTCTCCCACTTAGCATGATCGACTGGCACCAGTATCCCCTGACTGATGAGCTTGTCTATCTCCTTGTCAATCTTGGGTTTAAGGGCAAAAGGAACCCTCCTTGCTTTTAACCTTATGGGGGCTACCTGGGGGTCTAAATTGAAGGAAATAGGGGTCCCCTTGTACTTGCCCAGGCAGTCCTTGAACACATCTTCGAATTCGTCCATGAGTGTGTCCTTTAGGTTAAAGTCATTTCTGTAGATGTCAGTCACTCCCATGCCCAACGCCGGAACCAGTCTAGTCCCAACAAACTTGGTAGGGTCCCTTCGACTATCGTGATGGGCAGGGTCTTCTTGTGTGGTCCGTACTCGACGCGGACGGAGGTTGTCCCTCGAACAGGGATGCGATTCCCTTGGTAGTCTTGAACTTTCAGCCGTTGTGTTTGCAGTTGGCGTTTGGCGATCTTTGGCAAAGCTTTCGCAAAAGTGTCCCAGGACATGATTGTGATCGCTGACCCTGTGTCCACTTCTAGTCGGCACGGCACTCCTTCGATTTTCGGTTTTGTGAATATTTTCTTCTCTACGCGAGTTGCTGCACGACCTATTATCACGGTCGTTCGAATTGAACTCGCGCCCTTTTTGTTTAGACCAATCACGGGTCGCCTAGCCGATCCCACGCTCTGATTGGTTGGTTTGAATTTTCGGCGGGAAGGTTGGGGTGCTCGACAGACTTGAGCCAGGTGCCCCTTCTTCTCGCACCGCCGACATGTAGCGTCCTTGAACTTGCATTGTTGACGCTGGTGTTGCCCTCCGCAACTTCCGCATTCCTCCCGGTCGTCTTTGCCCCTTCTTTCGGTGTGGCAAATTCCTTCCACATCATCCTCGCCGTCTGATTCGGTCTGGATTTCTTCGTTGTGGACCGGGGTTGCTTTTGCGCTCGCCGTTGGCGTGAGCGGCTTTTGTAGGGTTTCCGCCGCTTGGGTGGACATCTCATGAGCTCTGGCTTCGTCCAGAGCGTTTGCCAGCGTTAGATTGCTTTTTGATAGCAGCCGCCTCCGCAAACGAATGTCTCTGACCCCACGGATGAGTTGTTCTAACAGCTCCTCATCCAAGTCTCGGTACCCACAGTCTTTGGAGGCTTTCCTCAGGGCGGCCATGTACTCGCTTCTGGATTCGCCCTCTTTCTGTCTGCGCTCTCCAAATTCATAACGCCGAACATATTTGGATGGTGTTGGCGCGAAGTGGTTCTTCAATAGATTTTGCAGAGTTTGCCACGATACCGATTGTACCGGCGTTGGCTCTGCCAGGGCTTCCACGATGTCGATGACCTCGGGACCACAGTGGCTCAGGAAATACGCCCTTTTGCGGTTGTCTGGAACTCCTTGCAATTCGTTTGCTTCCAGGAAGCTCTCGAAACGGGTCATGTACGTTCCCCATTTCTCCCTGGATGGGTCAAACGGCGCGGGTGGAGTGTAGCTGGCCATCGCTGCGTTTCTGCCCTGTGTTTGCTGGGTTCGGTTCTGTCGTGCGTTCAGCTCGTTCCTGGTGCTCTTAGCCTCGAAATCCCACCTTCGTCGCCAGTGTTAAATTCGGGCAATAACGAGGCAGGAGACCAGGATAGTGACAACAGCTCTTTACTATATGGTGAACCCAGCAACTGGGCTGGGGAAAAACCTCTCTTTATACAGTTTAACCGGCGGCTTCAACCAATCAGCATCGTGCTTGTTTCCCGCCGAAATATTTAAAGATACATTACAGTATCCTTCCCTTGGAGTGGGGTGGGAATGGAGATTTTACAGTATCCTTGCTCTGGAGTGGGGTGGGAATGGAGATTTTACAGTATCCTTCCCCTGGAGTGGGGTGGGAATAGAGATTTTACAGTATCCTTCCTGGGTGGGGTGGGAATGGAATTTTACAGTATCCTTGCTCTGGAGTTAATGGAGATTTTACAGTATCCTTCCTGGAGTGGGGTGGAATAGATATTTTACAGTATCCTTCCCTGGAGTGGGGTGGAATGGAGATTTTATAGTATCCTTCCCTGGAGGGGTGGGAATGGAGATTTTACAGTATCCTTGCTCTGGAGTGGGGTGGGAATGGAGATTTTACAGTATCCTTCCCCTGGAGTGGGGTGGGAATGGAGATTTTACAGTATCCTTCCCCTGGAGTGGGGTGGGAATGGAGATTTTACAGTATCCTTCCCCTGGAGTGGGGTGGGAATGGAGATTTTACAGTATCCTTCCCCTGGAGTGGGGTGGAATTGAGATTTTACAGTATCCTTCCCTTGGAGTGGGGTGGGAATGGAGATTTTACAGTATCCTTCCCCTGGAGTGGGGTGGGAATGGAGATTTTACAGTATCCTTCCCCTGGAGTGGGGTGGGAATGGAGATTTTACAGTATCCTTCCCCTGGAGTGGGGTGGGAATGGAGATTTTACAGTATCCTTGCTCTGGAGTGGGGTGGGAATGGAGATTTTACAGTATCCTTCCCCTGGAGTGGGTGGGAATGGAGATTTTACAGTAACTTTCCCTTGGAGTGGGGTGGGAATGGAGATTTTACAGTATCCTTCCCCTGGAGTGGGGTGGGAATGGAGATTTTACAGTATCCTTCCCTTGGAGTGGGGTGGGAATGGAGATTTTACAGTATCCTTGCTCTGGAGTGGGGTGGGAATGGAGATTTTACAGTATCCTTCCCCTGGAGTGGGCTGCGAATGGAGATTTTACAGTATCCTTCCCCTGGAGTGGGGAGGGAATGGAGATTTTACAGTATCTTTCTCCTGGAGTGAGGTGGGAATGGAGATTTTACAGTATTCTTCCCTGGGAGTGGGGAGGGAATGGAGATTTTACAGTATCCTTCCCCTGGAGTGGGGATGGAATGGAGATTTTACAGTATCCTTCCCCTGGAGTGGGAATGGAGATTTTACAGTATCCTTCCCTGAAGTGGGGAGGGAATGGAGATTTTAAAGTACCCTTCCCTGGAGTGGGGAGGGAATGGAGATTTTACAGTATCCTTCCCTGAAGTGGGGAGGGAATGGAGATTTTACAGTATCCTTCCCCTGGAGTGGGGTGGGAATGGAGATTTTACAGTATCCTTCCCCTGGAGTGGAGTGGGAATGGAGATTTTACAGTAACCTTCCCCTGCCACATCCACCAAGCCATGCCACACCCACCAAGCCACACCCACAGAACCATTAGTAAAAAAAAATTGAAACCCACCACTTCTCAAATTCCCTCTGTTTGTCCTGTCTTAAAACATCATGTCTTCAAGTTGTAGGATCCAATCTGGGTCAGTCACCAAGACAAGAGGTCTTCCAAGCTTTCAGACTCATGTTGGAGACCATCTTCGCGGATCTTCTCTCTAGAAATTCCACGGAGATGGGCTCTAGCACGAATCCAAAAGTTTGGAAGGCAAAACCTCTGGTCCTGGGGACCAACCCAGATTGGATCAGAGCAGAACAGAATGACAGAATTGGAAGGGACCTTGGAGGTCTTCCAGTCCAACCCCCTGCTCAGGCAGGAAACTCTATAGGCCTATACCAGGGGTGTTAAATTCAATTTCATTGAGGGCCACATCAGGGCTCTGGTTGACCTCAGGGCCCAGGTGGGTATGACTGCCTGGGTGGGCATGGCCATCTTAACGCCACTCACTGGGGCGTGGCTGCCTGGGTGGGCATGGCCAGCTGGGTGGGCGTGGGCAGTTTGACACCATTCCCCAAAATGCTGGCACGTTTCCTTTTCACATTGGGTAGACTGGGCCGAAGTGATGCGTGCAGACCAGGCCGAAGTGATGCATGTAGACCAGGCCGAAGCGATGCATGTAGACCAGGCCGAAGCGATGTGTGTAGACCAGGCCAAAGTGACGCAGATAGATTAAGCTGAAGCGACGCTGACCCCAAGATGGCCCCACAGGCTGTATTCGACAACTGTTCTGTCCCCTTTCGCCTCCGTCCGAGCAATGGCTTAGTTAGCTGGCACTATCAGCTCTGGCAGCAAAATAGCGAGCATCTGCCAAGTGTCTCCGTTATCTCTCTCGACGCCGATGAGTCACCCAGGAACAAACTTCAACTCTTAGTTAAGCAGTTAATTTGCCTGAGTAAGAGGCACAGCAGCTCTCACTGCCTTTATATCCTGTGGGGTGTGGCTCTATGACTCAGCACTTCCTAGGCCTGCCCCACCCCTGCTTCTGTTGTTCCCTCCTCTCCTGCCTACAAAACCTACGGTCCAGCCAGGCCTGATTGCCATCAGCTGGGTCTGAAGGCATGGCCTGGGGGGGAAAGAGTCAGGGGACAGAGGCCTCGTTATCTCTTCCACCTGGCCTGCCTCTGGCTCCTGGAGCTGAGCCTGGGAAACCGGTGCTCCCGAGGTAAGTCCTGACGGCCCTTCCCCCTCACTTTCCAAGTCACCCTCTGGCAGGAGGCCCGGCTCGGGGGGCGCAGACACAACAACAACATTGCGGGGCCGATTCGCCCATGGGCCTTAAGTTTGACACCCCTGGCCTGTACCATTTCAGACAAGTAGTTGTCCAATCTCTTCTTAAAAACTTCCAGTGTTGAAGCATCCACAACTTCTGGAGCTAAGTTGTTCCACTGATTCACTGTTCTGCACTCATTATGTTCTATTGCTTGTGTTTGCGTTATGTTGGATTCTTAGCCCAGCTGTGATTTCCCTCACTTGTACAATACAACTTCTGCAAAGAATGCCTTCTTCCTTCCACGAAGATCTTAGTTTTTTATTTGTTGAAAGAGTCAGGAATGAAGAGATTCAAGGCTGAAACCAACAATTCACTAGCAGGAATATAGGTTAGATTTTTAAAAAGTTTTCTTGAGAGCAGGGAGAAAAAAAACGGGATTTACAGTTTTGAAGGCGCCAGTGTCTTTGCAATAATAAAATGAATAAAATTACTTTCGAAGCAAACATTAAACCCATTGCTTAGAAAAACTTGAATATTTATTTATTTATTTATTTACTTATTTATTTATTTATACCAAGAGTGCTTGCTTGTAAACACTGGATATTTGCATTTATTTCTTCTTCTTCTTCTAAACAATTTGGGAATGGAGATTTTACAGTATCCTTCCCCTGGAGTGGGGAGGGAATGGAGATTTTACGGTATCCTTCCCTTGGAGTGGGGAGGGAATGGAGATTTTACGGTATCCTTCCCCTGGAGTGGGGAGGGAATGGAGATTTTACGGTATCCTTCCCCTGGAGTGGGGAGGGAATGGAGATTTTATGGTATCCTTCCCCTGGAGTGGGGAGAGAATGGAGATTTTACGGTATCCTTGCTCTGGAGTGGGGTGGGAATGGAGATTTTACAGTATCCTTCCCCTGGAGTGGGGTGGGAATGGAGATTTTACAGTATCCTTCCCCTGGAGTGGGGTGGGAATGGAGATTTTACAGTATCCTTCCCCTGGAGTGGGGTGGGAATAGATATTTTACAGTATCCTTCCCCTGGAGTGGGGTGGGAATGGAGATTTTATAGTATCCTTCCCCTGGAGTGGGGTGGGAATGGAGATTTTACAGTATCCTTGCTCTGGAGTGGGGTGGGAATGGAGATTTTACAGTATCCTTCCCTTGGAGTGGGGTGGGAATGGAGATTTTACAGTATCCTTCCCTTGGAGTGGGGTGGGAATGGAGATTTTACAGTATCCTTCCCCTGGAGTGGGGTGGGAATGGAGATTTTACAGTATCCTTCCCTTGGAGTGGGGTGGGAATGGAGATTTTACAGTATCCTTGCTCTGGAGTGGGGTGGGAATGGAGATTTTACAGTATCCTTCCCCTGGAGTGGGGTGGGAATGGAGATTTTACAGTATCCTTCCCCTGGAGTGGGGTGGGAATGGAGATTTTACAGTATCCTTCCCCTGGAGTGGGGTGGGAATGGAGATTTTACAGTATCCTTCCCCTGGAGTGGGGTGGGAATGGAGATTTTACAGTATCCTTCCCTTGGAGTGGGGTGGGAATGGAGATTTTACAGTATCCTTCCCCTGGAGTGGGGTGGGAATAGATATTTTACAGTATCCTTCCCCTGGAGTGGGGTGGGAATGGAGATTTTACAGTACCCTTCCCCTGGAGTGGGGTGGGAATGGAGATTTTACAGTATCCTTCCCCTGGAGTGGGGTGGGAATGGAGATTTTACAGTATCCTTCCCCTGGAGTGGGGTGGGAATGGAGATTTTACAGTATCCTTCCCCTGGAGTGGAGTGGGAATGGAGATTTTACAGTAACCTTCCCCTGCCACATCCACCAAGCCATGCCACACCCACCAAGCCACACCCACAGAACCATTAGTAAAAAAAATTTGAAACCCACCACTTCTCAAATTCCCTCTGTTTGTCCTGTCTTAAAACATCATGTCTTCAAGTTGTAGGATCCAATCTGGGTCAGTCACCAAGACAAGAGGTCTTCCAAGCTTTCAGACTCATGTTGGAGACCATCTTCGCGGATCTTCTCTCTAGAAATTCCACGGAGATGGGCTCTAGCACGAATCCAAAAGTTTGGAAGGCAAAACCTCTGGTCCTGGGGACCAACCCAGATTGGATCAGAGCAGAACAGAATGACAGAATTGGAAGGGACCTTGGAGGTCTTCCAGTCCAACCCCCTGCTCAGGCAGGAAACTCTATAGGCCTATACCAGGGGTGTTAAATTCAATTTCATTGAGGGCCACATCAGGGCTCTGGTTGACCTCAGGGCCCAGGTGGGTATGGCTGCCTGGGTGGGCATGGCCATCTATCGCCACTCACTGGGGCGTGGCTGCCTGGGTGGGCATGGCCAGCTGGGTGGGGTGGGAATAGATATTTTACAGTATCCTTCCCCAAAATGCTGGCACGTTTCCTTTTCACATTGGGTAGACTGGGCCGAAGTGATGCGTGCAGACCAGGCCGAAGTGATGCATGTAGACCAGGCCGAAGCGATGCATGTAGACCAGGCCGAAGCGATGTGTGTAGACCAGGCCAAAGTGACGCAGATAGATTAAGCTGAAGCGACGCTGACCCCAAGATGGCCCCACAGGCTGTATTCGACAACTGTTCTGTCCCCTTTTGCCTCCGTCCGAGCAATGGCTTAGTTAGCTGGCACTATCAGCTCTGGCAGCAAAATAGCGAGCATCTGCCAAGTGTCTCCGTTATCTCTCTCGACGCCGATGAGTCACCCAGGAACAAACTTCAACTCTTAGTTAAGCAGTTAATTTGCCTGCTACGAAGAGACACAACAGCTCTTGCTGCCTTTATATCCTGTGGGGTGTGGTTCCATGACTCAGCATTTCCTAGGCCTGCCCCACCCCTGCTTCTGTTGTTCCCTCCTCTCCTGCCTACAAAACCTAGGGTCCAGCCAGGCCTGATTGCCATCAGCTGGGTCTGAAGGCGTGGCCTGGGGGGGAAAGAGTCAGGGGACGGAGGCCTCGTTATCTCTTCCACCTGGCCTGCCTCTGGCTCCTGGAGCTGAGCCAGGGAAGCCGGTGCTCCCGAGGTAAGTCCTGACGGCCCTTCCCCCTCACTTTCCAAGTTACTTTCTGGCAGGAGGCCCGGCTCGGGGGGCGCAGACACAACAACAACATTGCGGGCCGTATTCGGCCCATGGGCCTTAAGTTTGACACCCCTGGCCTGTACCATTTCAGACAAGTAGTTGTCCAATCTCTTCTTAAAAACTTCCAGTGTTGAAGCATCCACAACTTCTGGAGCTAAGTTGTTCCACTGATTCACTGTTCTGCACTCATTATGTTCTATTGCTTGTGTTTGCGTTATGTTGGATTCTTAGCCCAGCTGTGATTTCCCTCACTTGTACAATACAACTTCTGCAAAGAATGCCTTCTTCCTTCCACGAAGATCTTAGTTTTTTATTTGTTGAAAGAGTCAGGAATGAAGAGATTCAAGGCTGAAACCAACAATTCACTAGCAGGAATATAGGTTAGATTTTTAAAAAGTTTTCTTGAGAGCAGGGAGAAAAAAAACGGGATTTACAGTTTTGAAGGCGCCAGTGTCTTTGCAATAATAAAATGAATAAAATTACTTTCGAAGCAAACATTAAACCCATTGCTTAGAAAAACTTGAATATTTATTTATTTATTTATTTACTTATTTATTTATTTATACCAAGAGTGCTTGCTTGTAAACACTGGATATTTGCATTTATTTCTTCTTCTTCTTCTAAACAATTTGAGCAGGGTTTATTCTGTTGCATTTAAGATAGAACAGGATTAATACTAATACTACTACTAAATATTATATTATTATATTATTATTATTATTATTATTATATAATATTATTATTATAATACTACTAGAAGTAGTAGTAATACTACTCAATAGTAGTACCTGTGAGAGGGATCTTGGAGTCCTAGTGGATAACCATTTGGATATGAGCCAGCCGTGTGCAGCAGCTGCTAAATAAGCCAACACAGTTCTGGGCTGCATAAACAGAGGGATAGAATCAAGATCACGTGAAGTGTTAATACCACTTTATAATGCCTTGGTAAGGCCATACTTGGAATCCTGCATTCAGTTTTGGTCGCCATGTTGTAAAAAAGATGTTGAGACTCTAGAAAGAGTGCAGAGAAGAGCGACGAAGATGATTAGGGGACTGGAGGCTAAAACATATGAAGAACGGTTGCAGGAACTCGGTATGCCTAGTTTAATGAAAAGAAGGACTAGGGGAGACATGATAGCAGTGTTCCAATATCTCAGGGGTTGCCACAAAGAAGAGGGAGTCGGGCTGTTCTCCAAAGCACCTGAGGGTAGAACAAGAAGCAATGGGTGGAAACTGATCAAGGAGAGAAGCAACTTAGAACTAAGGAGAAATTTCCTGACAGTTAGAACAATTAATAAGTGGAACGACTTGCCTGCAGAAGTTCTGAATGCTCCAACACTGGAAATTTTTAAGAAAATATTGGATAACCATCTGACTGAGATGGTGTAGGGTTTCCTGCCTGGGCAGGGGGTTGGACTAGAAGGCCTCCAAGGTCCCTTCCAACTCTGTTGTTATATTATATTATATTATATTATATATTAAATGTAAAGTAACTCCCGGCTATGGATTGCAAAGGATTTTAAAGTCCAGTTTACCATTCAGCCAAATCCTTCCCTAGGAATAAGTTTACATATCAAAATGCCAGAATAAATTCCTTCAACTTTTTAAAAGGGATATTTAAAAAAAGAGGTTTCTGACACACGTCGCTGCTATCTCTTTCCCCTTAAATTAACCTGCACCTTCAAAATCTTTGCGAGGAATCTGAAGACTAGTAGTGGTGGGATTCAGTGTTGTGACCCAGGCCCAAGTAGGTAGTAGGAAACGCAGTCAGGGTAAAAACAAACAACTTTTATTAGAAAGCTGAGAATTACTTCATTCTCAGAATAGTTCAACTAAATTAAAGCAAATTCCACCCAACACAAATTCCTCAGTCCTATCACCAACCTTGGTCCAATTAGGCAAACTGCCAAAGGCCTTTCTTGGCAAAAGTTGAGAAGACACCGATACAAAATAAATGCAACAAGACAAAGCTATCAACATTGTTTTCCGCCAAAGAGCCCAAACGCCGTTGCTGGTCTTTTAAGCTTTATGGGAGGGGCCAATCATCTCTTGGCCCTACTCCTGAGTCGTTCCCTTTGCTTGCGCTACTCTTGCCTTTCAGTCCAGGTTGTGGAAACGTCTTCAAAAGAAGAAAAAACAAGGAAGTCCACTTGCCTCCTGAAAAAGCATCTTTGGGACAACCAAGACCTGGAGGACTGAGAATCTCTACAGACTTTTAGCTGCAACCTTTAGCTCGGAACAATTGGCAGCTTTAAGAGATGGAGATTTAATTTAGGGAGTGTGAGAAATACTGCTTTTTACAGGATCCCACAACAGGTTTTAACACAAGCAACGACTAGCACGTATGTGCGAGGAGAACCTTTACCTTTACCTTTTTATTCTATCCACAGGATTGTTAACTTTTGGTCTGGATTTTAGCCTGACAAGTTTGAATTTTCACAAGTTGTTTCCAAAACATTACAGCAGAAGCATTGCTTCAAACCCTCCCTTTCCTCCTACCTCTCCCTCTCCCCCTCCCCTCCCTCTCTTTCTCCCCCTCCCTCTCCCTTTCCCCCTCTCCCTCCCTTTCCCTTTCCCTTTCCTCCCTCCCTCTCCCCCTCCCTCTTCCTTCCCTCTCTCCCTCCCTCTTCCCTCCCCTCCTCTTCTTCTCCCCTCTCCCCTTTCCCTTTCTCCCTCTCCTCTCCCCTCCTCTTCCCTCCCCTCCCTCTTCTTCTCCCCTTTCTTTCTCCCTCTCCTCTTCCCTCCCTCTTCCCTCCCTCTTCCCTACCTCTCCCTCCCCTCCTCTCCTCTCCCTCCCCTCCCTTTCCCCTCCGTCTCCCCTCCCTCTTCCCTCTTCCTCTCCCCTCCCTCTCTCCCTCCCCCTCCATCATCCTCTCCCTCTCCATCCATGACCGGAAGAATATCTTCCAAAGTTCAAGCATGTTTGGAAATAGGCTGGCTGTCCTAGCTTATCCTCTCAGTCCAAACTGCAATTGCTCACCTCAGTTCCTACTCTCGTCTGTTTGAAACCCCCCCCCAAAAAAATCTAACCAAGCACTTCAAGCAAAACTATTTCTGAAGTACCCATTAATCTATTCAAAATGAAATTACCACTCTGGAAACAGTATTGAAGACAAACCGAAAGGTGAACTGGCAATTTAATTTGATTTTTTTCAAAACAATGTACTTACTGCTCTTCAGGTGGATAGGACGCAATAACAATAGAAACAGAACAATAGAAAAGCAATTTTTCTAATGCCGAGAGCATTCATGGAGGAGGGACCAGAAGAAAGATATAGAAATATTTATATCTGCCTTTGCACATTTTCTTTGGCACGTCGTAATTATGCTTTTATAACACAGAAGAAAACAAATAGGAAAGAACACCAGAAAAGTTTTATCAAACATTTTTTTAAAAAAGTTTCTGGATATGTGTAGATTAAAATATTGTAGGTGGCATAATTTCTAAGTCGACTGGTGTTTTTCTATAATAGAACATCAATTCAAACAATCATTTGGAATCTGTAGAAGAACAGCAGGAACAATCTGGGAGGTGGAGACAAGTGAGTCATCAGACTAGAATCATTATGTTCCCACAAAACAGTCTAAGGTCAACCCTGTCAGACTTGCCAGCACTTAAAGCTCTAAATAGAAATAATCCTTGGCTCCATTGGTTGTTTCTCGCACCACGTACATGTATACATCGGAACTAGACTGTGCCGTTTCTCCGTGTTATATAATATATGTGGGTATATGCATAATTTTGCATTTATTTATTTATTTAGTCATGTTTACGTAGTGTATATCAGAGGTGGAGACCCTTTGAGAGCTGAATGCAACAAAATTTCATTTTAATGTATGCTGATTAGTGTACATTCAAAGTGACAATAAAATTATTGTTGTGGTCCGTCAGCAGCCTATGGAGTCGGACAGCGATGAGGCTGAGGTGAGGCCAGGGCCATTGGGAAGTGAGGTGCAGACTCCAGAGCCTCCAGAGACTGATAGTAGTGAGGCAGAGGAACAGGAAGAGCCTATTCCTAATGCACACATGAGAAGAACTGCCAGAAGGCAAGAGCAGCTCAAGCAAAGAGGACAACTCGAGAGTAGGGCCAAGAGATGATTGGCCCCTCTCCTAAGGCTTAAAACAGATCAGCACTGGTGTTTCAGCTTTGCTGGAAAACAACGCTGTAGCTGTGTCTTCTGCTCTGTCTTCTGCTTCATGTACGTCTTTGTTTTTGTGGCTTCTGGACATTTGCCAGGAAGGGCCTTTGGCAGTTTGCCTAATTGGACTAAGGTTTGTTAAATAAGTGAGGAATTTGTGTTGGGAGGCATTTGTTTTACTTTGAGTTGAACGACACTGGGAATGAAGTAATTCCCAGCTGTTCGAATAAAGTTTGTTTTTCCACGGACTAAGTTTATTACTACCTACTTGGGCCTGGGTCACAACAGTTATTCTAAGTCTAAGTCTAAAGGTATGTTACTAGAAGCCAAGTGTACTGCAGTAATGCATAGCCAGAACTGAGTATCGCGCATGCCAAAATCTCTAAGTTCAATTTTCCCCCTCCTTTAACTGCCTCCCACTGCTGACCACCCATGACAATCAGGTTCAGGCAAGATGTTTTCAGAACAGTCACTTCAAGCATAGGTTGGTATGCAGCTGCCTTCTTCTCCCAGCCGTTGGTCTCAGGGAAATACAGCAGTTACTTTCGCTTTCCCCCAAGCATTTCGCCCTCCCATCCACGTTCCCCAGAGTTTATAGCAGACTGTCACCACATGGTTGCGAAGCACACAAGCAAACATAAGGTGGCAGCTGATAAACCCTTTTCATTCCTTTGATTATTATCTACTGCCAATTTAGTGCTGACCGTTAGTTGACCAGATTCTGGTGTGTAGGCAGGAGCCATAAATCATTTTAACTGAGCTTAATGTGTGGTCCCAATTCCTTGTGCCTGACAGAATCCAATAAAAGCCATTTTTCAGAGAATTGCAACCTACTAATATGGGAATCAGAGACACGGTGGCTCAGGGGCTAGGACGTTGAGCTTGTCGATCGAAAGGTCGGCAGCTCAACAGTTCGAATCCCTAGTGCTGCCATGTAACGGGGTGAGCTCCTGTTACTTGTCCCAGCTTCTGCCAACCTAGCAGTTTCGAAAGCATGTAAAAATGCAAGTAGAAAAAATAGGGACCACCTTTGGTGGGAAGGTAACAGCGTTCCGTGCGCCTTTGGCGTTGAGTCATGCCGGCCACATGACCACGGAGACGTCTTTGGACAGCGCTGGCTCTTTGGCTTTGAAACGGAGATGAGCAGCGCCCCCTAGAGTCGGCAACGACTAGCACATATGTGCAAGGGAAACCTTTACCTTTACCTAATATGGGAATAATGCAATCAAGTGACTAAGTACAGGTAGTCCCCGACTTACGACAGTTCATTTAGTGACCGTTCAAAGTTACAGTGGCACTGAAAAAAAGTGACTTACGACTATTTTTCACACTTACGACCGTTGCCGCATCCCCATGGTCACGTGATCAAAAGTGAGACGCTCGGCAACTGGCATGTATTTATGACGGTTGCAGCGTCCCGGAGTCACGCGATCTCCTTTTGCGACCTTCCGACAAGCAAAGTCAATGGGGAAGCCGGATTCACTCAACCACCATGTTACTCACTTAACGACTGCAATGATTCACTTAGCAAGAAGAAAGGTCGGAAAGTGGGGCAAAGCTCACTTAACAAACCGTCTCACTTAGCAAGAGAAATTTTGGGCTCAGTTGTGGTCATAAGTCACCTGTATAGGGAGGAGGGGGGAAACCCAAGAGATACGTACCTTGATGAACGTATCTTTTCTTTTATGTACACTGAGAGCATATGCACCAGGACAAATTCCTTGTGTGTCCAATCACACTTGGGCAATAAAGTTCTATTCTATTCTATTCTATTCTATAATTTTAAGGCCTCTGCTGGCTCAACAGACTAGTGCAGTCTGTTATTAACACAGCTGCTTGCAATTACTGCAGGTTCAAGTCCCACCAGGCCCAAGGGTGACTCAGCCTTCCATCCTTTATAAGGTAGGTAAAATGAGGACCCAGATTGTTGGGGGCAATAAGTTGACTTTGTATATAATATACAAATGGATGAAGACTTTTGCTTGACACAGTGTAAGCCACCCTGAGTCTTCGGAGAAGGGCGGGATATAAATGCAAATAATAAAAAAATTCTCATTAATGAATCAGAGGAGTGTTTAGAGACTTCATAAACCGGGGGTGTCAAACTCAAGGCACGGGGGCCGGATGCGACCCGTGGGGTACTTAAATCGGGCCCGCAAGGCCACTCTGGAAATAGCAAATGACCAGGCTGTAGTGCCTCTACCAGCAAAAACAGAGTTCGGGAGGGCTGTGGGCGTCCCTCCCGAGCTCCGTTTTCTCTTGCAGTGGGTTGCAGGAGGCTGTCCCAGCCTAAAACGGAGCTTGGGAGCCCAGTTTCGCTAGTAAAACACTCAGGCCTTCACAGGCATCCCCAACACAAGGGACGTCAAACTGGCCGTGTCCATCCTGGCCCCCTAAGGTCAAACGCAACCCTGATGAGGCCCTCAATGTGAAATCAAGTTTGACACCCTTGGCATAAACAATTGCCTTGTGGCTATCTTAGGAAACGCTTCTTTTTAAAAGCGACATATAAACCTTTAAGGAACGTGGTGTCTCAGTGGCTGAGATGTTGAGCTTGTCGATCGAAAGGTCGGCAGTTCAGCGGTTCGAATCCCTAGTGCCGCGTAACGGGGTGAGCTCCCGTTACTTTTCCCAGCTTCTGCCAACCTAGCAGTTCGAAAGCAGGTAAAAAATGCACGTAGAAAAAAAAGGGACCACCTTTGGTGGGAAGGGAACAGCATTCCATGTGCCTTTGGCGTTGAGTCATGCCGGCCACATGACCACGGAGACATCTTTGGATAGCGCTGGCTCTTCGGCTTTGAAACGGAGATGAGCACCGCCCCCTAGAGTCGGGAATGACTAGCACATAGTCGTTCCTGTTTACCTTTTACAAACCTTTAAATAAAGCATTTCTAAACTCCAAGCAAAATTGCAAAATGCTTACACGCTGGAGATTATTTACTGCATTTATACGGCCAAATAGAATGCAAACTTTTCCTCTCTGGGCAGATTGTAACAGCAAAAGACAACCAAATGAAAAGAACGATGTTTGAATTAAACCCCAGCCATAATTAAAAGGCAACCCAAGCTCGCACTGCGAGCCTAGTCCAAAGCAGACTTAGCTTCTTTTAAAGTAACCCATTAATATTTGTTGCCCATAGCGTCTATTGTCCCTATTATATTTAAATATCTCGAGCTGCGGGGGATCAATTAACCTTGGAATAATATACTTACAGCAGCAGGAATGACTTTTCTCTTCCTTTGCTATCCCAAAACCGGAATGTAGAATTTTAGAATCACAATGCTTACAAAATACTTGATAATTAACGGGTAGCTAGCATGCTCTTCCAGGGCTTATTAAGTTAATCAAACCATCTTCCTGTTACCTTAATACTCATTCTAATCAAATTGCCTGATTGCTACCTTGGTTCTCTGCCTCTCTTTTTCTGTGCCTTACCTGCTCTGCCGAGGCAGAACCAATACAGGGTTGGCCTCTAACAAATAGATGCTGCCTAGTTTCAGGGGCTTCCTGGATTTTAAACTTGGTTTCTGGGGTTTTTTTTTTTGTAATGCTGAATCCTCAACTAGGCTTGGGAGATTTTAGAATAGAGTAGAATAAAATTTATTTATTTATTTATTTTATTTATAATTACATTTATATACCGCACCATCTCCCGAAGAACTCAGGGCGATGTACAGCCAATATTAAAATACTATGATATAACACTATGATATAAATATAATAAATAAACACTATTTAAAAACAATTTAAAAACAAATATTTAGTGGCCGAATCACTAAAACGGCCGAAGAACAATTAAAAACCCATTAAAATTTCGCTAAAATACATTCTTAGGCTAGTCCCGCTCGGTGAAATAAAAAAGTCTTTAGTTCACGCTTGAAGGCCCGGAGGTCGGGTAGTTGGCGTAACCCTGGAGATAACTCGTTCCATAGGGCTGGTGCCGCCACAGAGAAGGCCCTCTCCCTGGGGGCCACCAACCTACATTGTTTGGTCGATGGCACCCTGAGGAGGCCCGCTCTGTGGGAGCACACAGGTCGTTGGGAGGCAATCGGTGGCAGAAGGCGGTCTTGCAAATACCCCGGTCCTAAGCCATGGAGCGCTTTAAATGTGGTAATCAGCACCTTGAATTGCACCAGGAAAGCTACCGGCAGCCAGTGCAGGCCACGCAGGATAGGTGTTATGTGGGAGCAACGAGGTGCTCCCTCTATCACCCGTGCAGCCACATTCTGGACTAGCTGGAGCCTCCTGGTGCTCTTCAAGGGGAGCCCCATGTAGAGAGCATTGCAATAGTCCAGGCGGGAAGTAACGAGGGCATGAGTGAATAAATAAAAATAAAAATAATAATAAAATAAAAAATTTTATTGGCCAAGTGTGATTGGACACACAAGTGCTCCATCACTGGAGCCATTTGAGAAGAGACTAGACAGCGGGCTCCAGTGACGTCACCGCTCCTGCCGGGTGCTCTAACAGGGCACTCCGCGTTAGAAGATCGTAAAAGTCAGTGAAACAGTATAAATCACTGTTCACTGAGCTTAGCATACCCTTTGGGCATAAGAGGGTTATGCAGAGTTGTGGAAAAGTGGTAGATCTAGACAGGGGGTTTGCTCTTAAGAGCGAATTTTCCTGGATTTATGATCCCACCGAATTCCACTATCTCCAACTTCAAACGTGCTCCTGTTTTTTTTCAGGAAAAAGGAGTAGGAGAGTCACTTCTGCTCAAAAGGACTTATTAAATTGATTGATTTTATAAGCAGACGGGAATTTCACAAGCGTTCGATCTTTGATGTAGAATCAACACGGCAAGTATACCGACTCCCTTTTTGAAACCTGAAACCTTTCTTTGTCTCTGATTAATTGACTTTTAAAATGGCATCTGAAAGTGAAAGTAAAATTTTTTAGTACAACAAAGTAGCATTATTTGTGGATTGTTACAAATGGAGTTCTCTTATACTGAATGGAGTAAAGGAAAGTTGTTAAGTTTAAATTCCTGATTCTTTTGAAGACAGAATGGCAGCTAAACCTTTAAAGCCTTCTGGAAGAAGGGGATCTGAACCAAGTCTTGAGGATATATTGAAAGTACAATTAAAACTTTCTGAAGATAGGCAAAAAGAGATGATGGAGAATTTTAATGCAAAATGAGAAGAGACTAGACAGCCACTTGTCTGAAAAGGTATAGGGTCCTCTGCTTGAGCAGGGGGTTGGACTAGAAGACCTCCAAGGTCCCTTCCGACTCTGTTATTCTGTTAAAAAGTTGCAGCCTTCTGCTCCAAAGGTGTATTTTTCTTATTTATTTATTTATTAGATTTTATACTGCCCTTCTCCCGAAGGACTCAGGGCGGTGCACAGCCAAGTAAAAACAACATCAACATAGACAAAAATTAAAAAACCGTATTAAAAAACGGATTATAAAATGGCCAATTAAAATTAAAACTAAGGTAAAACAATCCTAAAACCCCACATTAAAAATTTCATCAAGCTAACCCCGCACGGTGGAATAGGAAAGTCTTGAGCTCGCGTTTAAAAGACCGGAGGTCGGGGAGTTGACGCAATCCCGAAGGCAACTCATTCCATAGGGCTGGAGCCCCCACAGAGAAGGCCCTCCCCCTGGGGGTCGCCAGTCGACATTGTTTGACTGACGGCACCCTGAGGAGGCTCTCCCTATGGGAGCGCACAGGCCAATGGGAGGCTATAGGTGGCAGTAGGCGGTCCCATAAGTAACACGGTCCTGTGCCATGGAGCGCTTTAAAGGTGATAACCAACACCTTTTAAAGGGAATTCAATTATTGCAGTTTATTTCCCGGCTAAAGGGCAAACTCACCCTTCCCTCTTGCATCCTGCTTAACAAATAAGCCAAAAAAATGGGATCAGGGGAATATATACCAAGATTGCCGGGATGTGGTATAGTATAGCCCCCACCCCCCCACTTTTCTCTCTCGCCTCCTGGTCCAAGTATAGCTGGGAACCACCCCCGCCATTGTCCTCCCTGTCAAAGCCAAAGTTCCTGCAACCAAAGTGAACAGTCGGCGGCGTTTGCAATCTGCTCCTGCCACTCCACATGGCTGGTTAATCAGCCCCCTTTTTTATGCTTCAACAGAGCTGTGCTGATGTGCCTCTTAAATTTTTAGCACCAACGCACCTTACCGTCTGGCACCGTGCAATTAACCCAGTTGTTCTCAGAGGCCAAAAAAAATGCAGCGCTAAGTCTGTCTTGTGTGGGGCGAAGATGGGGGTCGGGGGGAAGAGGGAGGACAGCAGAAATTTGCGGAGAGACCTTGCTGCTAAGAGACCAGCTGGGTTTCCCCCCCCCCTGTATATTTAGCCCCTGTGGCAGTGTGGGGGGAGCGGGAAGAGTCTTTTTGATGGCTGCAATGCATTCCCAGGCATTCATTTGTGCACAGGACAAAGGAAAAAACAGCTTCACCTCTACAATAGTCACAACTATCGGGAGAACAAGGAGTGGGGTGGGGTGGGGGGGGAGAAGGTAGCCTGTTTGTCCTTCCTCCTCCTGAGTTTAAATAACCCTCGTTGGAAGAAATATCCATCTGGGTTCAGTTCCGAGTGGGGAGAAAGACACTGGAGACATGGTGGCTGATTGGAAAGATGGTTTTTAATGGTGGACAGGACCACGTGGTTTTGAGGTCCTGGGGCAAAAAAAAGAGGGGGCGGAGATGCTGAGAGTGCCTGGGTTTTATGTCCTCTGTGGGCTTTTGTTCTGATTGGTTGTCAGACTCCCATGGGGCCTAAGATAGGATAGGATAGAATAGAATAGAATGGATGGAGTGGAATGGAATGGAATGGAATGGAATGGAATGGAACGGAACGGAATGGAACGGAACGGAACGGAACAGAATAGAATAGATGGAGTGGAATAGAATAGAATAGAATAGAATAGAATAGAATAGAATAGAATAGAATAGAATAGAATAGAATAGAATAGAATAGAATAGAATAGATGGAGTGGAATGGAGTGGAATGGAATGGAATGAAATGGAATGGAATAGAATAGAATAGAATAGAATAGAATAGAATAGAATAGAATAGAATAGAATAGAATAGAATAGAATAGAATAGATGGAGTGGAATGGAATGGAATGGAATGGCATGGCATGGCATGGAACGGAATAGAACGGAACGGAACAGAACAGAACAGATGGAGTGGAATAGAATAGAATAGAATAAAATAGAATAGAATAGAATAGAACAATGGAATGGAATGGAATTAGAACAGAATAGAATAAAATAGAATAGAATAGAATAGAATAGAACAATAGAATGGAATGGAATGGAGTGGAATGGAATGGAATAGAATAGAATAGAATAGAATAGAATAGAATAGAATAGAATAGAATAGAATAGAATAGAATAGAATAGAATAGAATAGATGGAGTGGAATGGAATGGAACGGAACGGAACGGAACAGAACAGAACAGAATAGATGGAGTGGAATAGAATAGAATAGAATAGAATAGAATAGAATAGAATAGAATAGAATAGAATAGAATAGAATAGAATGGAATTGTTTTTTTTAAAAAAACAAATATTCATATTTAAACGTGCTTCCTTTCAAATCTAGGTGAAAAGTTAATATCCTGTATATTACAAATCCATGAATGATGTGCCGTATGCTAAATAAATAAATATAAGCCATTTAGAGTCAGCTCTAGGTGAAATGGGCGGTGGGCAAGTTTAATAAATAAAAGAATACATTTAACCAACTTATACTGCACACCAGAAGGTTTAAAGTGGCCTTCCAAGCATTACACCTCCTTGTAATTCAGACTCTTGAATGAATCTGAACCTCAACAGGTGCTCCCAAATGTGTGTCAAATGCTGGCTTTCCTTGAAGACTAGACACCTCGCAATTTGCTGCTGTGCTCAACAGGTGGGATGAATCACTGGCCTTTTTTTTTTTTTTGGTCATGTTTTTCCCTTCTTCAATTCTTTTTTGAAAACACCCTCCTTGCTTTCTGTCTCTAATTCTGACATTTTAAGTTCTCACCTGGGAAAGCTGAAGACTTAATCTGACGCCAATGTCACAGCTCTCCATTTTTACATGAAAGCATCGATTACCAAATGTTGACAGCTTATTCCGAAATGGAGACACCTACTGATGTGTTAGTCCAAGCACGGACATAGGCAGTGCTCTCCCTCTCTCTCTCCCCCTCTCTCTCCTATTTTTTTTTTTGACCTCTCTGGTCCCTTATAGTCTTTGTTCTGTCCCACCTCGCCTCCGTCCGAGCGATGGCTTAATTAGCCGGCACTATCAGCTCTGGCAGCAAACTAGCGAGCGCCTGCAAAGTGACTCTGTTATCTCCCTTGAGGCCAATGAGTCACCCAGGAACAAACAGTACTTCAGCTCTTAGTTAAGCAGTTAATTTTGCCTGCTACGAAGAGGCATAGCAGCCCTCGCTGGTTTTATATCCTGTGGGATGTGGCTCCATGACTCAGCACTTCCTAGGCCTGCCCCACCCCTGCTTCTGTTGTTCCCTCCTCTCCTGCCTACGAAACCTAGGGTCCAGCCAGGCCTGATTGCCATCAGCTGGGTCTGGAGGCGTGGGCTGGGCAGGGAAAGAGTCAGGGGACGGAGGCCTCGTTATCTCCTCCACCTGGCCTGCCTCTGGCTCCTGGAGCTGAGCCAGGGAAGCTGGTGCTCCAGAGGTAAGTCCTGATGGCCCTTCCCCCTCACTTTCCGAGTCACTTTCTGGCAGGGGGCCCGGCTCGGGGGGTGCAGACACAACAGTCTTACACTTCTTACATCAGCCTACAACTGCATTTTTTCAATCTCTCTCTTTCATCCAAGTTATTAGCACCACTTTATAAGACCACACCTGGAATACTGCATCCAGTTTTGGTCACCACATTATAATATATATGTTGAGGCTTTGGAAAGAGTGCAGAGAAAGGCAACAAAGATGATTAGGGGACTGGAGGCTAAATCATATGAAGCAGGCTGGAGGCTAAAGCAGTGGTGGAATTCAATTTTTTTTTACTACCGGTTCTGTGGGCGTGGCTTGGTGGGCATGGCAAGGGAAGGATACTGCAAAATCCCCATTCCCTCCCCACTCCTGCGGGAAGGATATTGTAAAATCTCCATTCCCACCCCAGTCTGGGGCCGGTTCTCCAAACTACTCAAAATTTCCGCTACCGGTTCTCCGGAACCTGTCAGAACTTGCTGAATTTCACCCCTGGGCTAAAGCATATGAAGAATGGTTGTAGGAACTGAGTTTGTCTAGTTTAGTGAAAAGAGGGACTAGGAGTGACATGATAGCAGTGTTCCAATATTTGAGGGGCTGCCACAGAGAGGAGTGGGGGAGGTCAAGCTATTCTCCAAAGCACCAGAAGGCAGAACAAGAAGCAATGGATGGAAACTAGTCCAGGAGAGAAACAACCGAGAACTGCATAGAAATTTCCTAAAAGTGAAAACAATTAACCAATAGAACAGCTTGCCTTCAAAAGCTCCATCACTGGAGGTTTTTAAAAAGAGATTGGACTGCTATTTGTCTGAAATGATATGGGATCTCCTGCTTGAGCAGGGGGTTGGGCTAGAAGACATCCAAAGTCCCTTCCAACTCTGTTATAGTTTTATCCTACTGAAGTTCGCAGATGACACAACAGTGATTGGTCTCATTCGAGACAATGACGAATCCGCATATAGACGAGAGGTCGAACGACTAGCCTTGTGGTGCAACCAAAACAATCTGGAACTGAACACACTCAAAACCGTAGAAATGGTGGTAGACTTTAGGAGAAACCCTTCCATACTTCCACCTCTCACAATACTTGACAACACAGTATCAACAGTAGAAACCTTCAAATTTCTAGGTTCTATCATATCGCAAGATCTAAAATGGACAGCTAACATCAAAAACATCATTAAAAAAGGACAACAAAGAATGTTCTTTCCGCACCAACTCAGTAAGCTCAAACTGCCCAAAGAGCTGCTGATTCAGTTCTACAGAGGAATTATTGAGTCTGTCATTTGCACCTCTATAACTGTCTGGTTCGGTTCTGCAACCCAACAAGAAAAACACAGACTTCAGAGGATAATTAGAACTGCAGAAAAAATAATTGCTACCAACCTGTATTGAGGACCTTTATACTGCACGAATCAAGAAGAGGGCCGTGAAAATATTTACAGACCCCTCGCATCCTGGACATAAACTGTTTCAACTCCTACCCTCAATACGACGCTATAGAGCACTGCACACCAGAACAACTAGACACAAGAACAGTTTCTTCCCGAAGGCCATCACTCTGCTAAACAAATAATTCCCTCAACACTGTCAGACTATTTACTGAATTTATTTATTTATTTATTTATTTATTTATTTATTCATATTTGTATACCGCCCTATCTCCCGAAGGACTCAATCTGAATCTGCACTACTATTAATCGTTTCATCGTTCCCATCACCAATCTCTTTCCACTTATGACTGTATGACTATAACTTGTTGCTGGCAATCCTTATGATTTATATTGATATATTGACCATCAATTGTGTTGGAAATGTTGTACCTTGATGAACGTATCTTTTCTTTTATGTACACTGAGAGCATATGCACCAAGACAAATTCCTTGTGTGTCCAATCACACTTGGCCAATAAAATTCTATTCTATTCTATCCTGTTAAGTACTAATTTCAGTCACCTACAAAACCTGGATAATATCAGATAGATGCTACCATCTCTTGAGACAATAATTTTTCTTTTGCCTTAAATTCAGTAGCTGGTAAAGGGCACTCAATTGTTTCCAGCCCAGACATAAGAAAGGAAAGTCCCATCTGAAATGTAGTTCGATATTTGAAATGAGCAGCTGGAGTGATTTTTTTTATTATTATTATTATCCAGGCAGTAATGAATCGGATAAAATATAATTTAAGGAGATTATTCAGCGTTTGGTCTTTTTCCGCATACTTCCATATATCCATGGTCTTCAAAACAATGGGGAAAATAATTGCATTGATAAACGTTGCAATGAAAAGGATCGTTCTTGGTATAAATGAAAAGCGAACGGTTTGCATTCCGCTAAAGCCAAATGCATATTTAATTGGCTCTTTCCAGGAAGAAAGCTAAACAAATTTGGATCGAGAAGAGAAAGGCAGCAGATAGAACAACGCTGAGGAAGAGTAAGGGGGGGAAATATAATTGATATCCATAAAAGAAACGGAAACTTAATGGCCATCGCTTTATAATTAACTATAGAGGATAAATTTTGTTAATGTACCTCTTAAAAGAAATAACTTCCGTTCTGTCTGTTCATGCAATGATCTTGTTCAATATGTTTTAAGAACAATTAGCATTCCAACGAACAGACTTCGTCAATGTTCATAATCAACTGTTGATTGGCAGAGTAAAATAGTGGAGAGAATATATAGAATAGAATAACAGAGTTGGAAGGGACCTTGAACGTCTTCTAGCCCAACCCCCTGCTTAGGCAGGAAACCGTACACCACTTCAGACAAATGATTATCCAACATCTTCTTAAAAACTTCCAGTGTTGGAGCATTAACAACTTCTGCAGGCAAATTGTTCCACTGATTAATTGTTCTAACTGTCAGGAAATTTCTCCTTAGTTCCAGATTGCTTCTCTCCTTGATTCTTGTTCTACCCTCAGGTGCTTTGTAGAATAGCTTGACTCCCTCTTCTTTGTGGCAGCCCCTGAGATATTGCAAGACTGCTATCATGTCTTCCCAAGTCCTTATTTTCATCAAAGTAGACATACCCAGTTTCTGCAACCGTTCTTCATATGTTTTAGCCTCCGGTCCACTAATCATCTTTGTTGCTCTTCTCTGCACTCTTTCTAGAGTCTCAACATCTTTTTTACATCGTGGCGACCAAAACTGAATGCAATATTCCAAGTGTGGCCTTACCAAGGCCTTATAAAGTGGTATTAACACTTCACGTGATCTTGATTCTATCCCTCTGTTTATGCAGCCCAGAACTGTGTTGGCTTTTTTGGCAGCTGCTGCACACAGCTGGCTCATATTTAAATGGTTGTCCACTAGGATTCCAAGATCCCTCTCGCAGTTACTACTATTGAGCAAGGTACCGCATATACGGTACCTGTGCATGTTGTTTTTCTTGCCTAAATGTAGAACCTTACTTTTTTCACTGTTGAATTTCATTTTGTTAGATAGCGCCCAATGTTCAAATCTGTCAAGATCCTTCTGTATCTTAAGTCTATCTTCTGGAGTGTTGGCTATTCCTGCCAACTTAGTGCCATCTGCAAATTTGATGAGTTCCCCTTCTATTCCCTTGTCTTATCTCATCTTCTTATATGAACCTCTTCTTATCAGCTGGGATAAGTGTAATGTTATGTAGAATACAGATAGGACAGCCAGGAACTGGACTATAAATGCAGGTAGTCCTCGACTTGTGACCCTAAGGGAGCCCAAAAATTTCTGTTGCCAAGTGAGAAATGTGCTAGGTGAGCTTTACCCCCATCTTATGACTTTTCTTGCCGCATTTGTTAAGTGAATCGCTGCACTTGTTAAGTTAGATCGTTAAATGAATCTCACTTTCCCCATTGACTTTGCTTGACAGAAGGCCCCCAAAGGGGATTACATGACCCCGGGACACTGCAACCGTCATAAATCTGAACCAATTGCCAAGCATCTGAATGTTAAATCACATGACCAATTGGGATGCTGACAGGGTCATAAGTGTGGGAAAATGATCAAAAGTCACTATTTTCAGGGCCCTTGTAACTTTCAATGGTGACACAATGAACTGATGTAAAGTGAACAATTGAGGGTAGTTTTTGTTTTTTTCAAATCATTCAAAATGGAGGTGATCTCTGATTTACTCTTTTTGTTTTTAATTTGAATTTATATCCCGCCCTTCTCCGAAGACTCAGGGCGGCTTACATTGTGTAAGGCAATAGTCTCATCCTATTTGTATATTTATATACAAAGTCAGCTTATTGCCCCCAACAATCTGGGTCCTCATTTTACCTACCTTATAAAGGATGGAAGGCTGAGTCAACCTTGGGCCTGGTGGGACTCGAGCCTGCAGTAATTGTAACTGCAGGCAACTGTGTGTTAATAACAGGCTGCATTAGCCTGGTGAGCCACTTCCCAGCCCCGGTGAGCCCCTTACTCTGCTCCTGATCCAACTTCTTCAGCAAAATTCTGCTTCCACTGTATAGCCTGAGAGTCCCATCTACTTGCAAAGAGAATCACTCCAGCAACACCACTGTGAAAAAAAAGAAGAAAAGAAAAAGAAAAAGAAAAAGAGGAGAGGAGAGGAGAGGAGAGGAGAGGAGGAAGGGGAAAGGGAAAGGAAGGAGGAGGAAGAGAAAGAGAAGGAAAAGTGGAGGGAAGGGAAGGGAAGGGAAGGAAAGGAAAGGAGAGAGGAGAGGAGAGAGGAGAGGAGAGGAGAGGAGAGGAGAGGAGAGGAGAGGAGTGGGAAGGAAATCTGGAAGGGAGGGAGAAGGAAGGAAGGAAGGAAGGAAGGAAGGAAGGAAGGAAGGAAGGAAGGAAGGAAGGAAGGAAGGCGTGGTGGCGCAGTTAGAATGCAGTATTGCAAAGCTAACTCGCTGCTCATTGTCAGGAGTTCAATCCTGACCGGCTCAAAGTCGACTCAGCCTTCCATTCTTCTGAGGTGGGTAAAATGAGGATTCAGATTGTTGGGGGCAAGAAGCTGATTCTGTAAACTGCTCAGAGAGGGCTTTTAAAGCACTGTGAAGTGGTATATAAGTCTATTGCTATCTTCCTCCCTCCCTCCCTGTGGTTAGAATGCAGTATTGCAGGCTGATTCTGCCCACTGCCAGCAGTTCAAATCTCACCAGGTTCAAAGTGGACTCAGCCTTCCATCCTTCCAAGGTGGGTCAAATGAGGACCCAGATTGTTGGGGGCAAGAGGCTGACTCTGTAAACCGCTTAGAGAGGGTTGTAAAGCACTAGGAAGCGGTATATAAGTCTAAGTGCTAAGTGGGAAGGAAATGTTGGAAGGGAGGGAGGGAGGGAGGAGGAAGGAAGGAAGGAAGGAAGGAAGAAAGGAAGGAAGGAAGGAAGGTGTGGTGGCGCAGTTAGAATGCAGTATTGCACAGCTAACTCGCTGCTCATTGTCAGGAGATCGATCCTGACTGGCTCGAAGTTGACTCAGCCTTCCATCCTTCCGATGTGGGTAAAATGAGGACTCAGATTGTTGAGGGCAATAGGCTGACTCTGTAAACCGCTTAGAGAGGACTCTAAAGCAGAGGTCACCAACCTTTTGGACCTCAGGGACGACTACATTCATAATTTTAAATCCTGCAGGACCACTAATATGATCTGCCCAATGACCGTGTGGGCGTGGCTAGGTGGTCAGGTGACTGAGTGGGCGTGGCCAACTCGATGTCACTTATGTTGAGGGGCGCCTCACCAGTCTCTACTTGCCCCTGCCTTGCCAGTCACTCTTCACCTCCCCGCCTGGGCTCCTTAGGGCCCCAACAGGAAGCAGTTGTTGGAACTAAGCAGCTCAGTTCAACACCAGTTGTTGAAAGAGCTGGCTCAGTTCAAATTGGATGTGACCAAGAAAGAGGCTCAGCAGAAGCACCTCACTGAGGACTAGGAGCATAGGCTTTCCAAGCTGAAGGAAGACCTGTGGGAGTGAAAGGCCAAGTACTGGCGCCTGGAGGCTCAGCGGGCTGAGATGGTCAGCCAGTTCCAGGCCATGATGCAGTCCCACTGGAACAAGACCCTCCGGATCTTCGCCACCAGCGGCACCTCCCTCCAGCCTTTGCCCAAAGCCCCGCACCAGGAGGCTGAAGCAGACCCCAAGTCGGAATTTCTGCCCTTCTCCGACCTGCACAAAAAGACACCGAAGGGGAAGACTCTGCAGCAACACAAACGTTCATTGCACATATCTGTCCCAGGGGCCATAGTTTGAGGACCCCTGATTTAGTGCAACATAGGAAATGCAAATCATTTTTCTGTGTACCACCAACATTTTCTCGCAGACCACCAGTGGTCCACGGACCACCAGTTGGTGACCACTGCTGTAAAGCACTATGAAGCGATATATAACTCTAAGGCAGCGGTTCTCAACCTGTGGGTCGCGACCCCATTGGGGATCGAATGACGATTTGCCAGGGGTCGCCTAAGACCATCGGAAATATGGGAAGTATACTTGCGAGTTGAAGAATCGCGCTCCAATGGTTGACTCCACAAGCCAGCTGCAGGCTCTTCAAATCGCTAGCCGAATTTGGCTTCAGGCGCAATGAATTAAAAAAGAGAGAAATCTTTGCTCTGATGTCTCCCTCTCAAGCCAGCTGCAATCACTCCCAATCGCTAGCCTAATCTGGCTTCAGGCACGATAAACTTAATAGGGGAGGAGTCTCCGCTTTAATGCCTCCGTCCTCAAGGCAATCGCAAGCAGTTCAGATCGCTAGCCAATACGGCTTCAGGCGCGATAAATTCAAAACGAAAATAATTTTACGGTTGGGGTCGCCACATCGTGGGGAATTGTATTAAAGGGGTCGCAGCACTATAAAGGTTGAGAACCACTGCTCTAAGGGCTATTACGATCTGAAATTTGATCATGGAGATGTTGAAATGGTTGTTAATGTAAAAAAAAAAAAAGATTGCAAGTCTCTTCGGACAGCCCTGGCTCTTCGGCTTTGAAATGGAGATGAGCGCCACCCCCTAGAGTCAGGAACGACTAGCACATATGTGCGAGGGGAACCTTTACCTTTATAGGTTGCATGGAATAAACTCGCAGTGCTTTTGAACTCTTATCATGTTTTCCGGCAGCTGGGAATCAGCAGTTCTAAATCAATGGTTTCAAAGAAGGAAGGAAGGGAGAGTGATGGTTTACTGCTCCCCAATAAGCCAACACATTCATTTTACAGGATGCCTGTGTTTTTAAATTGGAGAGGGGATTAAAGCTAAAACTAGTCTCTCTTGAGTAGTGTTGGTAAAAGGAAAAAAAATGCAGTTAAACAATGAAAAGATGCCTACGTACCCCAGGGTCACTTCCTCCATTCTCCAATTATCTCCAAGCAATTCACATTCTCTTTCTCTCTCTCTCTCTCTCTCTCTCTCTCTCTTTCTTTCTTACTTTCTTTCTTTCTTTCTTTCGCTGCAGATAGCTGATCATAAGATGTACCAGCGTAAAAGGTCGGACAGTGTCGTGTCCCACTCCCCCTCCGACGACCAAGTCTAGGAAGTCCGTATCAAGCATGGCCACAAAGCCTCTGCAGCTTTGCCAAATTCCTTTCAGATTTCTTAGGGCAGGCAGGAATCCAAGTTGTGACTTCAGCAAACTAAATGAGACTTTGCTTGACTCAAAGTTGCTTGACTCAAGCTGGTCCTTTATATAGGCTATGGGGTGTGGCTCCATGACTCAGCACTTATCCAGGCCTGCCCCTCCCTTCCTTCTGCTGACGTCGCCTCTCCGATCTTCGGAAGCAGGGATTCTCCCACTGTGGATTCTCTTCCTCTGGATCTGCTGTCGGTAATTTCAGCACATGGCTGGCTCCCTGCTCACACGCTGTATGAGTGAGGTTTGTTTGTTCATTCCTGACATCCTGTCCGGACATGGGGCCAGGGCTGGGGACTGGAGGCATGCCAGGACGTTCCTCTTCATTATCAGACTCTGAATCTGATAGCAGGCCCGGGAGGAGACGGGAGGGGCCCGGCTGAGGAGAGGACAAGGCAAAACAGACAGCTTTAGCTTCGGATCTCAGCAGACTTGGGCCTGAAATTAAAACAAGAGTAAATTATTGCTGTTAGGAAAGCAAAATGTGTGCGAAATTATCTCACTTCCATTCCATTGTCCTCCGTTCCTTTGTGCGTGGAGGCTAATTCTTCTTTCGGTGAATTACTGTTTCTCTTAAAACCTGCATTCGGTAATAATCAAGAAACAGTTCCGATATACCAGCCATTAAAATCCCCCTGCAATTTCCCCCCCCCCCTTTGGCATATTGGCTGAACATATTTATCAGGCTGACAGATATGGATATAATATATAGATTTCTAAGGAAACAAACAAGGGACGCTCATAAATATAGCTCTGAGCCGTAGGAGGTCTGCAGATCTGCCGATGGAAAAGGATAAGTTTTGATATACACCTGAAAGGGTTTGATGTCTTTTTTTGCCTAGTTGATTTGACAAAGGATATTTTTTTTTAGCTCTTATGTCTAATGTTCCTCTTCGACTCTGAAAACGAAAGGCAGCTGGGGAAAAAGTGCGGAAATATGATCAACAGCGTCTGTTTCGCCCGAGCGTAAAGATGGCTCGGAAGTAAGAGCAGAGCATGGAAAAATGCCGGAGAAATATGGCTACAAATAAGGATGACAAAGTGAGATCAGAAAGTATCCATCACTGAAAAAAAGCTGTTCCATCCAGCACAGGGGTCTGAGGGGGATACTTGAGATAAGACAGAAACAACATCTACAAGTGGGGGAAAAATTGGGATTAATGTTTTGTTGTTGTTAGTTGCGAAGTCGTGTCCGACCCATCACGACCCCATGGACAACATTCCTCCAGGCCTTCCTGTCCTCTACCATCCTCTGGAGCAGGGGTCTCCAACCTTGGTCCCTTTAAGGCTTGTGGACTTCAATTCCCAGAGTTGACTCAGGGAATTGAACTCTGGGACTCTGGGAGTCGAAGTCCACAAGTCTTAAAGGGACCAAGGTTGGAGACCCATGCTCTGGAGTCCATTTAAGCTCACACCTACTGCTTCAGTGACTCCATCAAGCCACCTCATTCTCTGTCATCCCCTTCTTCTTTTGCCCTCAATCATTCCCAGCATTAGGCTCTTCTCCAGTGAGTCCTTCCTTCTCATTAGGTGGCCAAAGTATTTCAAAGATTAATGTTTACTGGTTCTACTTCTTCTGTTTGGAATCTGCTATGGTGTGGTCGGGAGGTTGCCTAGTTCAGTTTAACAGAGTTGGAAGGGGCCTTGTAGGTCATTCAGTCCAATCCCCTGCACCAAGCAGGAGACCCTACACCATTTTTGACCAATGGCAGTCCAGCCTCTTCTTGAAAGCCTCCAGAGATGAAGCCCCCACACTTCTGTTCCATGGGTTGATTGTTCTCACTGTCAGAAATTTTCTCCTTATTTATAGGTCAAATTTCTCATTTGATCAGTTTCCGTCCATTATTCCTTGTCTGGCCTTCAGGTGCTTTGGGAAATAGTTTGACCCCCTCCTCTCTGTGGCAGCCCCTCAAATATTGGAAGACTGCTATCATGTCCCCCCCCCCCCGGTCCTTCTCTTCACTTGACCAGCCATGCCCAGTTCCTGCAGCTGTTCATCGTATGTTTTAGCCTCCAGTCCACTAATCCTCTTGGTTGCTCTTCTCTGCACTCTTTCTCGCGTTTCAACATCTTTTTTATAGTGTGGTGACCAAAACTGGATGCAGTATTCTAGATGTGATCTTACTAAGGCTTTAAAGAGTGGTATTAGTTGCCTCCCTTGAGCTTTTTTTAAATTATTATTTGCATTTACATCCTGCCCTTCTCCGAAGACTCAGGGCGGCTTACACTGTGTCAAGCAATAGTCTTCATCCATTTGTATTTTATATACAAAGTCAACTTTTTATTGCCCCCAACAATCTGGGTCCTCATTTTACCTACCTTATAAAGGATGGAAGGCTGAGTCAACTGTGGGCCTGGTGGGACTTGAACCTGCAGTAATTGCAAGCAGCTGCTGTTAATAACAGCAGCTTGACCTCTTCCTCTCTGTGGCAGCCCCTCAAATATTGGAAGACAGCTTTCATGTTTCCCCTGGTCCTTCTCTTCAGTCTTGTAGTCAAACCTTCCACGCAAGCAGGAGACCCTACACCATCTCTGACAAATGGCTGTCTAGTCTCTTTTTTGAAAGCCTCCAGTGATGAAGCTCCCACAACTTCTGTTCCATGGATTGATTGTTCCCACTGTCAGAAAATTTCTCCTTATTTCTAGGTTGAATCTCTCCTTGGTCAGTTTCCATCCATTGTTCCTTGTCTGGCCTTCAGGTGCTTTGGAAAATAGCTTGATCCCCCCCCCTCTCTGTGGCAGCCCTGAGGTTTGCATGGAGGACATTCTTCCAGCTTTGAGGGACATGTTATTTATTTAGATATTTATTTCATTAAGAAAATTTATACGGCCGCCCAACTCGCTCATGATGAGTTCAGGTGGCTTACAGAAGTAAAATCCCAAATAGAAAATTCAAGAAGCCCTCACCCCTCCTGGTGACGGTGACCGCAGTCAAGCAAACCACCATCAGTTTTTTTTTTAAATTTGCATTTATATCCCGCCCTTCTCCGAAGACTCAGGGTGGCTTACACTATGTCAAGCAATAGTCTTCATCCATTTGTATATTATATACAAAGTCAACTTTATTGCCCCCAACAATCTGGGTCCTCATTTTACCTACCTTATAAAGGATGGAAGGCTGAGTCAACCTTGGGCCTGGTGGGACTAGAACCTGCAGTAATTGCAGGCAGGTGTGTTAATAACAGACTGTCTTACCAGTCTGAGCCACAGTTGGCAAATCCTTGTCTTCAGGTCCTTTCAAATGAATATCAAGGTGGGGGCCAATCTTATTTCTGCAGGGATGATGTACCACAGGGAAGGAGCCACCACAGAGAAGGTCCTTCTTCTTGGTCTCACTGGATGGACCTCCTTAAGAGAGAGGACAGTTCTCACCAGTGCTGGGTTTCAAAAATTTTTTACTACAGTTTCTGTAAGCGTGGCTTGGTCGGCGTGGCTTGGTGGGCGTGGCAGGGGAAGGATGTAAAATCCCCATTCCCTCCCCACTCCATGGGAAGGTTACTGCAAAATCCCCATTTCCTCCCGATCAGCTGGGACTCGGTAGGCAGAGAATAGATGGGGGCGGGGCCCAGTGCTGGGTTTCAATTTTTTTTACTACCAGTTCTGTGGGTGTGGCTTGATGGGCATGGCATGGCTTGATGGGTGGCTTTGTGGGTGTGGCATGGGAAGAATACTGTAAAATCTCCATTCCCACCCCATTCCAGGGAAAGAATATTATAAAATCTTCATTTCCTCTCCATCAGCTGGGACTCAGGAGGCAGAGAATAGATGGGGGCGGGGCCAGTTAGAATTTTTACTGCCGGTTCTCTGAACTACTCAAAATTTCTGCTACTGGTTCTCCAGAACTGGTCAGAACCTGCTGAAACCCACCTCTGGTTCTCACCGTCAGAAAATTTCTCTTCTAGGTTGCGTCTCTGACAAGCTTCCATCCATGACTTCTTGTCCTGCCCTCTGGCGCTTTGGAGACTTTCTAGGGCAGTGATGGGGAACCTTTATGACACCGAATGCCCAAACTGTAACATGCACATGTGCATGTGTGCACACATGCCAGAGCCCCAGAAACTCAGAGACCATCTAGACGGTGTGCTTGCATGTGCCAGCCACCTGATCTTCTGGTTTCCAGGATGTGCACGTGTACTGGTCAGGTGGTCTTTGCATGTGCCGGAACTCCGGAAACCCGAAGATCAGCTGCGCGTGTTGTGTCTGCGCTCCCCAAGCCGGGCCTCCTGCCAGAAAGTGACTTGGACAGTGAGGGGGAACAGCCATCAGGACTTACCTCGGGAGCTGTCGTGTCCCACTCCTCCTCTGACGGCTGGGTCAGGGAAGTCCGTATCAAACGTGCCTCTGCAGCTCTGCCAAAGTCCTATCAGAGTCCTCAGGGCAGGCAGGAATCCAAGGTGTGACTTCAGCAATCCAGATTAGACTTTGCCTGACTCAGAGAATGCCAGAAAGCAGATCCTTTATATAGGCCATGGGGTGTGGCTTTATGACTCAGCACTTATCCAGGCCTGCCCCTTCCTTCCTTTGCTGACGTCGCCTCTCTATTCTCCGGAAGCGAGGATCTCTCCAGCCTTCAGCTGTTAGTAATAGTAGCTCATGACTGGCTTCACATTCTTCAGGCTCACATGCTGTGGGGGAGGGGTTTAGTTGCTCCGTTTGTCTGGGCATGGTGCCAGGACTGGGGGCTGGAGGCACGTCAGGCCATTCGTCTTGCTCGGCCTGTCCAGGCATGGTGCCATGGCTGGGGGGCTGGGGGCTGGAGGCATGCCAGGACATACTTCAGCACTATCAGTTTCTGGCAGGAGATAAGAGGGGCCCGGCTGTGGCGGGGGGAGCGAGCGAGGCACAACAGGAGCACTGGCTTCCCTGGCTCAGCTCCAGGAGCCAGAAACAGGCCAGGTGGAAGAGATAACAAGGCCTCCATACCCTGACTCTTCCCCCCTACCAGGCCACGCCTTCAGACCCAGCTGATAGCAATCAGGCTTGGTTGGATCCTACGTTTCGTAGGCAGGAGAGGAGGGAACAACAGAAGCAGGGGTGGGGCAGGCCTAGGAAGTGCTGAGTCATGGAGCCACACCACACAGGATATAAAAGGCAGTGAGCACTGCTGTGTCTCTTCATAGCTGGCAAATCAACTGATTACCTAAGAGCTGAAGTGACTCACAAGCATCGTGGAAGATAACGGAGGCTCTTGGCAGACGCTAGCTATTCTGCTGCCAGAGCTGATAGTGCCGGCTAATTAAGCCATCACTCGGACGGAGGCGAAGGAGGACAGAACAGCGCGCTGACCACCTGGTCTTCGGGTTTCCAGGGCTCCGTCACACGCAAAGATCAGCTGGCTGGCATGCATGCGCATGCCGCAAATTCACAAGAGCAGCTGGCGACAGTGCGTGTGCCCACAGAAAGGGTTCTGCATGCCACCTCTGGCATCTGTGCCATAGGTTCACCATTACGGATAGAGGGTCTCAACATCGGTTATGTATCATGGTGATAAGAACTGTATGCAGTGTTTCAAGTGAGTATAAAGTGTATAAACTCACTAGTATAAAGTGGTTTTACCACTTCTCGTGATCTTTATAACTTCCTTTGAGATTTAGAATAGAATAGAATAGAAATAGAATTTTTATTGGCCAAGTGTGATTGGACACACAAGGAATTTGTCTTGGTGCATATGCTCTCAGTGCACATAAAAGAAAAGATACGTTCATCAAGGTACAACATTTACAACACAATTGATGGTCAATATATCAATATAAATCATAAGGATTGCCAGCAACAGAGTTACAGTCATACAGTCATAAGTGGAAAGAGATTGGTGATGGGAACTATGAGACGATTAATAGTAGTGCAGATTCAGTAAACAGTCTGACAGTGTTGAGGGAATTATTTGTTTAGCAGAGTGATGGCGTTCAGGAAGAAACTGTTCTTGTGTCTAGGGTGTGCAGTGCTCTATAGCGTCGTTTTGAGGGTAGGAGTTGAAACAGTTTATGTCCAGGATGCGAGGGATCTGTAAATATTTTCACGGCCCTCTTCTTGATTCGTGCAGTATACAGGTCCTCAATGGAAGGCAGGTTGGTAGCCATTATTTTTTCTTTTTTTTTAAATAGAATTTAATAGAATTTAATAGAAGCGGGAGAAGCCAGGGAATCTATACCAAACCCAAAATCAACAGTTATGGGTTTCCAAATGGTCCTTTTGCCCAGATAGGCCAAGATTTCGATCACCTCATTGCAAACTCGTCATTTCTGAAGTCAGTATTTTAATTTTAATTCAATTTATTCAATTCAGTAAAACGAAGCCACTAAAAACAAAAACAAAAACCACAAAGCCCAGTCTTATTACTTCAGATTCTGGAGAGATACAGGTATTTAATTTACATAAACACGGTCATTAATCCACTATCTCTATGAAAACTTCACTGATTCCACTCCCCCCCCCCTTTCTCTTTTGGAAAAACAGAGTAGGAAAACAACTTCCTTGTTGTTGTTGTTGTTGTTTTGGGGTCAGTCTGAGAACATTATTGAAAAAAAAAATGAAAGTGATAATTTTAACCCAGCATTTTTTAGTGATGTGGAAAATCTGACCTCTTTCCATATTCCAATTATCATTTCTAGCGGAGGAAAACTTTTTACGGTTCTTTTTCAATACAGCAATGATGCCCATATTCCTATTATATTTGCGGGCTCCCAGAGGGTTTGGAAGCTCAACCATAAGATGAATGATCGAGGCAACGAGGTATGTCTAACTTAATGAAGAGATGGACTGGGTGATATGATAGCTGTCTTTCAGTGCTTGAGGGGGGGCCATGAAGAAGACGGGGTCGACTTCTTCTCCAAAACGTTTGAAAGCAGGACAAAAAGCAACGAGTTGACAATCACTACAGAGAATCATACTTCTTAAAAAAAAGAGAGCATACTTCTTAAAAAAGATTTCCACTAATATAGCAGAACCCCTAAGCAAAATCTTTGAAAAATCTTTCATGAACAGCTCCCTTCCCAAACTATGGTCACTAGCCATGGTCATCCCTGTCTTCAAAAAAGGAGACCCCAGCCTAGTTGAAAATTACAGACCAATATCTTTATGCTGTGTCACCTGCAAAGTAATAGAATCAATCATCAACCAATCCATCACCTCCTCAAGAAGCCTTCCTGGACCCAGCTATTTTGGGTAATTATCGCCCAGTCCCCAACCTTCGCTTTGTGGCGAAGGTTGTAGAGAGTGTGGTGGCATGGCAGTTCCCTCAGTACCTGGAGGAAGCTGTCTATCTAGACCCGTTCCAGTCCGGCTTCCGGCCCGGTTATAGCACGGAGACAGCTTTGGTCGCATGGTGGATGACCTCTGGAGGGCCAGGGATAGGGGTTGTTCCTCTGCCCTGGTCCTGTTGGATCTCTCATCGGCTTTTGATACCATCGACCATGGTATCCTGCTGCGCCCGGTTGGAGGGGTTGGGAGTGGGAGGCACCGCTTATCGGTGGTTCTCCTCCTACCTCCGACCGGTCGCAGTCGGTGTTGACAGGGGGCAGAGATCGGCCGCGAGGCGCCTCACTTGTGGGTGCCGCAGGGGTCGATTCTCTCGCCTCCTGTTCAACATCTACATGAAGCCGTTGGGCGAGGTCATCAGTGGCTTTGGGGTGAGTTATCATCTGTACGCTGATGATACTCAGCTGTACTTTTCCACCCCAGGCCACCCCAGCGAAGCTGTCAAGTGCTGTCCCGTTGTTTGGAGGCCGACGGGTCTGGATGGGGAGAAACAGACTCAGACTCAATCCATCCAAGACGGAGTGGCTGTGGATGCCGGCATCCCGGTACAGTCAGCTGCAACCGCTGCTGACTGTTGGGGCAGTCACTGGCCCCAACGGAAAGAGTGCGCAACTTGGGCGTTCTCCTGGATGAACGGCTGTCGCTTGAAGATCACTTGACGGCCGCCTCCAGGAGAGCTTTTACCAGGTTCGCCTGGTCCGCCAGTTGCGCCTTTCTTGACCGGGATGCCTTATGCACGGTCACTCATGCTCTCGCCACTTCTCGACTGGATTATTGCAATGCTCTCTACATGGGGCTACCTTTGAAGTGTACCCGAGACTGCAGTTAGTCCAGAATGCAGCTGCGCTGGTGATTGAGGGAGCACCGCGTTGCTCCCGGTAACACCTCTCCTGCGCAGTCTGCACTGGCTACCTGTGGTCTTCCGGTGCGCTTCAAGGTTTTGGTTACCACCTTCAAAGCGCCCATGGCTTAGGGCCCGGTACTTACGGGACCGCCTGCTGTTTCCACATGCCTCCCACCGACCCGCACGCCTCACAGAGAGGGTCTTCTCAGGGTGCCGTCCGCCAAGCAGTGTCGGCTGGCGGCCCCAGGGAAGGTCCTTCTGTGGGAGCACCTACTCTGGAACGAACTTCCCCCCGGTTTACGCCAATTGCCTGACCTTCGGACCTTCCGCCGGGAACTGAAAACTTATTTATTTATACAAGCAGGACTGGCCTGACTTTTTAAATTCTAAATTTAAATTTTAAACTTTTAATGGTAATTTTATTGGGTATTTTTATGGTCAATCGACGGTTTTAATCTGGCCTTTCATTGAATAAGCTTTTTAATGGTTATTTTAATATGTATATTTATTGTTTTAAATGAAGGCTGTACACCGCCCTGAGTCCTTCGGGAGAAGGGCGGTATAGAAGTTTGATAAATAAATAAATAAAAATAAAATAAAATCCTGGGTTTAGAAAATTTAGAACTCCGCCACCTTCGACATGACCTGAGTTTAACTCATAGAATCATCTATTGCAATGTCCTTCCTGTTGAAGATTACTTCAGCTTCAATCACAACAATACACGAGCACACAATAGATTTAAGCTTAATGTGAACCGTTCCAATCATGATTGCAGAAAATATGGCTTCAGTAACAGAGTTGTTAATGCCTGGAATGCACTACCTGATTCTGTAGTCTCTTCCCAAAATCCCCAAAGCTTTAACTATCTACTATTGACCTCACCCCATTCCTAAGAGATCTGTAAGGGGGCATGCATAAGAGCACCAGCATGCCTACCATTCCTATCCTAAAGTTCCCTTTGATTGTATCCAATTCGTATAGTTATTTCATGCTTATGCTTATATATACTGTTGTGACAAATAAATAAATAAATAAAATCCAACCTAGAACCGAGGAGAAATTTCCTGAAAGTAAGAATAATTAATCCATGAAACATTTTGTTTTCCAGAATTCTGGCTGAGGAATTCTGGGAGTTGAAGTCCACAGGTCTTAAAGTTGCCAATGTTGGACACTCTGGTCTATGAAAATATGCGGAGAAAAAAATTGGAACTTTGTTACTGTATAAGTTGACAGCAAGAAGACTATCGTGTGCGCAAAAATGGAAAGACACTTTGATACTGTTGGAAGAAATATCCATCAGTTCCAAGCGGGGAGAAAGACACTGGAAACATGAACACTGATTGAATTTTGAATTTTTGAATTTTATTTTTATTGGCCAAGTGTGATTGGACACACAAGGAATTTGTCTTGGTGTATATGCTCTCAGTGTACATAAAAGAAAAGATACGTTCATCAAGGAAAGAGGGTTTAATGACCCTGGTGCTGTTGAACACATGGAGTAGAGAGTGAATGTCCTTTATACCCTCTCTTGGGCCTTGCCCTTGAGCTTCCTGTTCCTGTGGCAAAGACATGTATTCTATTGGTTGCTGTCAGACTCCCATGGGGCCATGCAGGAGTCATAGCTAACTTTGTAGGTTTTCTGAGTCATATAAAAATAGGGTAAGCTTGATATATACTATAGGAAGTTAGCACCGACCCCTCTCCTAGAAAAATGAAATATTATAAGAAATATTAAAAGGACAGAATATTTCCCCTAAAAGTGAGGCAGAAGCTCAGTCCCCCCACCCCCCACCCCGTTTTGTTAATGGGACATTAAGGCCTGGGCTAGCCTATTCTACATAACAAAGATCTACCTCCTTCAGGCAGAGCCATAGTAGGAATTGCCCAAAGCATCTTTCATTACATCATCACCCAGCAAGAGTCAACCAAGCCTGGGACAGAGACAACTTACAAAGTTACCTCTGCATGCCCCATGGGATTCCGATAACCAATCAGAATACAAGCTCAAATTCAAAGCCCAACAGAGGGCATAAAACCCAGACTGTCGTGTCCCACTCCTCCTCTGACGGCCGGGTCTGGGAAGTCTGTATCAAGCGTGGCCACGAAGCCTCTGCAGCTTTGCCAAATTCCTGTCAGAGTTCTCAGGGCAGGCAGGAATCCAAGGTGTGACTTCAGCAACCTGATGAGACTTTGCCTGACTCAAGGAATGCCAGAAAGCAGATCCTTTATATAGGCCATGGGGTGTGGCTCCATGACTCAGCACTTATCCAGGCCTGCCCCTCCCTTCCTTTTGCTGACGTCACCTCTCCATTCTCCGGAAGCGGGGATCTGTCCACTCCTCCTCTGACGGCTGGGTCAGGGAAGTCCGTATCAAGCGTGCCTCTGCAGCTCTGCCAAAGTCCTATCAGAGTCCTCAGGGCAGGCAGGAATCCAAGGTGTGACTTCAGCAACCTGATGAGACTTTGCCTGACTCAAGGAATGCCAGAAAGCAGATCCTTTATATAGGCCATGGGGTGTGGCTCCATGACTCAGCACTTATCCAGGCCTGCCCCTCCCTTCCTTTTGTTGACGTCGCCTCTCCATTCTCCGGAAGCGGGGATCTGTCCACTTTTCGTCTTCCGGCCCAGCTACTGGCAATTCTAGCTCGTGGCTGGCTTCATGCTCACATGCTATAGGAGGGAGGGTTGTTTGCTCAGTCTGTCCGGGCATGGTGCCAGGGCTGGGGGCTGGAGGCATGCCAGGCCATTCTTCTTCACTATCAGTCTCTGACTGAGATAGCAGGAGATGGGAGGGGCCCGGCTGCGGAGAGGAGGGCAGGCGAGGCACAACACAGACACTCTCAGCCCTTTTTTTTTTCTGCTCAGGAACTCAAGCCATGTGATCCTGTTCATCAATAAACCTTATTTCCAAGCAACTTCTATGAATTCAGTGTCTTTTTTCCCCCCACTTGGAACTGAACCCAGAAGGATATTTCTTCCAACAATACGTAAGTATAGCTAACACACCGAGGAAAGAACTGGACACAGACTTCTGATTAAGTTTCAGGTCCTACGTTGAGTAAAAGGCCCTTTGAAATGGAAGGAAAGAAGTTTCGTTGCTAGGCAACCATCACAAAGTGTTAACGTAACCTAGGTTCTCCTTCTAAATGCAGAAATGCTAATTAGCGTGCTTGCTTAACTGATAATGAACAGAGTTATCCAAGGTCCATCAAAGCTTGGAGTGAAATGTTTTCTTTTCCTTTTTCTTTCTTTTTTTAATAATGCATACCGAGCGAGAAGTGATACTTTTTCAGGGAAAAACCCACCAAATTTCATCTTATGAAATGAAAAGAGCCGTTAAGTCAGTCTAGTTAATTGCTGGTGATTAATCTCCATGGAAAAAAAGGATGAAGGACACCTTCCAGCTTAGTCTAATTAAAAAAAAAAAAAAGACAGAAAAGAAAAGAAAAGAAAAGAAAAGATTCTGGGTAACGACAGCTTCAAGATATGAGATTTAAGTTCTGTATAGATATTCCTACTATTAGAGAATGTAAAGGCTGAGGAACGGACAACGGCGAAAAATCGGGCCTGGGTTTTTTAAAAATCAGAGGCTCAAAATAGGATATGCTGAGCTCGTCGATCAGTAAGGTCAGCAGTTCGGCGGTTCGAATCCCTAGTAAAGGTCTCTTGAGTGAGCAGGGGGTTGGACTAGATGACCTCCAAGGTCCTTTCCAACTCTTGTTACTGTTAAACGCCACCCATTTGTATAAAGTGCAGAGAAGAGCAACAAAGTTGATTAGGGGACTAGAGGCTAAGACATATAAAGAATGGTTGCTGGAACTGAGTAGATCTAGTTTAATAAAAAAAAAGGACTAGGGGTGACACGACAGCAGCCTTAAAATATCTCAGGGGCTGCCACAAAGAAGAGGGAGTCCAGCTATTCTCCAAAGCACCTGAGGGTAGAACAAGAAGCAATGGGTGGAAACTATTAAAGGAGAGAAGCAACATAGAAGTAAAGAGAAATTTCCTGACAGTTAGAACAATTAATCAGTGGGACAACTTGCCTCCAGAAGTTGTGGGTGCTCCATCACTCGAGGTTTTTAAGAAGAAATTGGACAACCATTTGTGTTTCAGGGTTTCCTGCCTGAACTTGGGGTTGGATCTCCAAGGTCCCTTCCAATTTTGTTATTCTATTCTATTCTATTTTATTCTATTCTATTCTATTCTATTCTATTCTTTTTTTTTTTGTTTACATTTATACCCCGCCCTTCTCCGAAGACTCAGGGCGGCTTACAGTGTATAAGGCAATAGTCTCATTCTATTTGTATATTTTTACAAAGTCAACTTATTGCCCCCCCAACAATCTGGGTCCTCATTTTACCTACCTTATAAAGGATGGAAGGCTGAGTCAACCTTGGGCCGGGCTTGAACCTGCAGTAATTGCAGGCTTTGTGTTCTTAATAACAGGCCTTACCAGCCTGAGCTATCCGGTCCCTGTATTTCATTTCATTCTATTCTATTCTATTCTATTCTATTCCATTCCATTCCATTCCATTCCATTCCATATTCAATTCTTTTTTTAAAAAAATATTTATTGAATTTCCAAACGTTAAAATACACAATACACAATACAAAAAATACACAAAAACAAAAATCAAACAAACAAAGACAAACACATCAAAATTACATTATTCATAACAGCTTTTCCTACATTGGTATCTCTATTCTATTCTATTCTATTCTATTCTATTCTATTCTATTCTATTCTATTCTATTCTATTCTATTCTATTCTATTCTATTCTATTCTGTATTTCATTCTATTCTATTCTATTCTATTCTATTCCATTCCATTCCATTCCATTCCATTCCATATTCAATTCCTTTTTAAAAAAATAATATTTATTGAATTTCCAAACGTTAAAATACACAATACACAATACAAAAAAATACATAAAAACAAAAATCAAACAAAGACAAACACATCAAAATTACATTACTCATAACAGCTTTTCCTACTTTGGTATCTCTATTCTATTCTATTCTATTCCATTCCATTCCATTCCATATTCTGTTCTGTTCTGTTCTGTTCCATTCTGTTCTGTTCTGTTCCATTTCATTCCATTCTTTTTCATTCCACTCCACTCCACTTTACATGTAAGTTGACACATTTATTTATTTTATTTCTTTAAGAAACTCTACATGGCTTCCCTTGGTGAGATTACTCATGGTCAGGGGTCTCCAACTTTGGTCCCTTTAAGACTTATGGAGTTGAAGTCCACAAGTCTTAAAGGGACCAAAGTTGGAGACCCCTGCTCATGGTGACTCCAGGCAGAAACTTCAGCATGCTGACTGTGGAATTGTGGGAGTTGAAGTCCAGACATCTTAAAGTCACCATGGTTGGAAAACACTGCACTAAGGACTATATTGATCTTGCCAAGCCCTGACATAGAGTTGCGTAATAGAGAGACTTCGGCTGATGTTGTTTTCAGGCGCTCTAGGTCTTCCGCTCTCTTTCTTGGAAGAATGGAACAACTGACTGGGTTTATATGTTCCTTGGGCCAGGTAGCCAGGAGGAGTTACTTGAATGTTCTGCATAAATAGGTCTAAATAAAATTTTATCTACTGGGATTTAACGGAATGAGTCCATTAAGAAAAGATAGCAGAATAGGGCCAATTAATCCCCTCTCTCTCTCTTTTTTTGTCGTAAAATGTTCTACAATGTGCTATTCCCTGCAGTGACCCAGTTAAGTAAAATGTGAGCAGAAATTCAGTTTGTTCCTTTGGGGTATCCTGGAGAAATCGACCATAAGTTTAAGACGCAGTTTTTAATTCAACATGTTCTTTACATAAAATACAAGGGAAAGTTTTCACCAGTTTTGGGGTCTTCTTTCAAGTTTCAACATGGTTATTGCCGTTTTTCTTAGATAGGTTGTATTTTATTCATTTTTATTGCATTTGCAGAATAGATCTGCTGTCTCAGGTCTAATGAACTCTACGTTATTTATAGATATTGAAGGAATAGTAATAATTAATACATTACATTGGACCATTTAAGCTACCAGAGCAAGGATATAATAATTGTATTTAAAAAAATTAGCATGCCAACTCATTTAGAGAAGTACTACTGCTATCAATTACAGCAATTCATTGAGGTTTATTGAGAGCCAGTTTGGTCTGGTGGTTAAGGCAGTGGTTCTCAACCTTTATAGTGCTGCAACCCCTTTAATACAATTCCCCACAATGTGGCGACCCCAATCGTAAAATTATTTTCACAGCGATCTCAGCGCACCTCAGCAGCTGCAGAAGGGGGGGAAAAGCGGCAAACTGGTTTTTTGAATTCATCGTGCCTGAAGCCATATTGGCTAGCGATCTGAACTGCTTGCGATTGCCTTGAGGACGGAGGCATTAAAGTGGAGACTCCTCCCTTATTAAGTTTATCGCGCCTGAAGCCAGATTAGGTTAGCGATTGGGAATGATTGCAGCTCGCTTGAGAGGGAGACAGCAGAGCAAAGATTTCTCTCTTTTTTAATTCATCGTGCCTGAAGCTGAATTCGGCTAGCGATTTGAAGAACCTGCAGCTGGCTTGTGGAGTCAACCATTGGAGCGCGATTCTTCCACTCGCAAGTATACTTCCCATATTTCTGATGGTTTTAGGCGACCCCTGGCAAATCGTCATTCGACCCCCAACAGGGTCTCGACCCACAGGCTGAGAACCACTGGGTTAAGGCATCAGGTTACAAAGCAGGAGATTGTGAGTTCAAGTCCCACCTTAGCAGGATGAGTTCAAGTCCTACCTTAGCGGGAAGAAAGACAGCGGGATGATTTTTGTCTAGTCACTTTCCCTCAGCCCAACCCACCTCACAGGATTGTTGTTCTGGGAAAAATAGGAGGAGGAAGATATATTGGATTGGGAGTGGGAGGCACCGTTTATCGGTGGTTCTCCTCCTATCTCTCCGACCGGTCGCAGATGGTGTTGACAGGGGGGCAGAGGTCAACCGCGAGGCGCCTCACTTGTGGGGTGCCTCAGGGGTCGATTCTATCGCCCCTCCTGTTCAACATCTACATGAAGCCGCTGGGCGAGGTCATCAGTGGTTTTGGGGTGAGTTATCATCTGTACGCTGACGATACGCAGCTGTACTTTTCCACCCCGGACCACCCCAACGGCTGTCAAGTGCTGTCCCGGTGCCTGGAAGCCGACGGGTCTGGATGGGGAGAAACAGACTCAAGCTCAATCCTCCAAGACGGAGTGGCTGTGGATGCCGGCATTCGTTCAGCCAGCTGCAGCCGCAGCTGGCTGTGGGGAAGCAGTTATTGACCCCAACGGAGAGGGTGCGCAACTTGGGTGTCCTCTTGGATGGGCGGCTGTCGTTTGGCGATCATTTGGCGGCCGCTCCAAGAGGGCCTTCCACTGGCACGCTTGGTGCGCCAGTTGCGCCTTTCTTGACCGGGATGCCTTATGCACGGTCACTCATGCCCTCGTAACTTCCGCCTGGATTATTGCAATGCTCTCTACATGGGCTGCCCTTGAAGTGCACCCGGAGGCTGCAGTTAGTCCAGAATGCAGCTGCGCGGGTAATAGTGGGAGCAACTCGTTGCTCCCATGTAACACCACTCCTGCGCAGTCTGCACTGGCTTCCTGTGGTCTTCCAGGTGCACTTTAAGATCTTGGTCACCACCTTTAAAGCGCTCCATGGCTTAGGACCCGGGTACTTACGGGACCGCCTGCTGTTACCGTTTGCCTCCCACCGACCCGTACGCTCTCACAGAGAGGGCCTTCTCAGGGTGCCGTCCGCCAAGCAATGTCGGCTGGCGGCCCCCAGGGGCAGGGCCTTCTCTGTGGGAGCTCCCACGCTCTGGAACGAGCTTCCCCCTGGTTTACGTCAAGTACCTGATCTTCGGACCTTTCGCCGTGAGCTGAAAACACACTTATTTATTCAAGCGGGACTGGCCTAAAATTTTGTTGGGTTAAAATTTTATTGGGTTATTTATATTTTAATATTTTAATTTGTTTTAAATCTGGCCACTTTATAATATGTTTGTTTTAATTTCTTTTAATGTTGATATTGTGACTTTTTACTTGGCTGTACATCGCCCTGAGTCCTTCGGGAGAAGGGCGGTATAAAAATTGAATAAAATAAAATAAAATAAATAAAATATTGGATAGGTTTGCTGCTTTGAGTTATTTGTAAATATAATAAGGGTGGAGTACAAATAAATAAAAATATGATCAGCGGAAGTCCCTTCGTCAGGACTCACTTATGATGATGATGATGATGTTATCCATTCAGTCATGTCCGAATCTGGGTGCTTAATTTGGTAAAATCAGCCTGGATAATCTTGACAACCTTAATTTTGGCTGCATTTCCCATCTTGGGGACTGTGAATTGCTTGCTTAACAAATCTGTCAGAAAATATTCCAGAGAAGGGGTCTCCAACCTTGGCAACTTTAAGACTTGTGGGAGTTGAAGTCCACAACTTCAATTTGCCAAGGTTGGAGACCCCTGTTCCAGAGTATTATTCATTTGTACACACTTATATTCCAGAGTAATTATTCATTTGTACACATTTTTGCACACTTTTGGATTTTCTCGTAGTTGAATGCATTGTTATATATCAGTGTCGGCGAACATAGCATGTCGGATGCGGCACGTGAAACCATCCTGCAAAGAATGTGCGGTGTCGCTAGCTCCTATTCCACGTTTCTGTAATCACACGTGTGCCGGTTAGATGACCGTCGTGGAAGCGGAAGAGGCAGAACCCGGAAGAGCGTCGTTCCGTCAGGCATGCGCAGGCCGGCACCCAAACTTCCAGGTTGACGTCGTGTGCATGCGCGATGGCCAGCTGTTCGTCAGGCGCACGTCCATGCTGGTATCTGGGTTCAGGTGCTTGCTCATGCACGATGGATCGGTGCTCTTCTGGGTATCGGTGTTCCCCTGCGCGCGAAGGCCAGCGGGGCTGCGCATACCTCACGTGATGGTTTCACATGCCACTTCCGGATGCAGGATAGCACGCAGTGACGTCAAAGTTTCGCCAACGCTGTTATATATGCTTCTCTACCATGTGTAGTTTCCGGACACACACACACGCACAAACACTTGGAAAAGCAGGCATTTTGGGCCAGTTCATCTATTTCAGAGTTTCTTCACAACAATAGACGCAACCAGAGAAACTGTGAGCATTCTAGATCAAGCCGAGTCCAAAACCACCAGAGAATTCCTAAAAACCGGGCACTTGGACCAATCAGCCATCAACAGACACATAGAGTTAAACAACCTCTACATACCATTCAAAAGAGGCAATAAAACATCCCAAAGCGAAACTAAAAGACCAAAACACCTCCTCACTGGCAATCACACCCATTTAAGCAGAAATTAATGCCAAGATTGACATTACGCCAATACTCAAGTAAACAATAACCCAATCAAAGAACTGCCAGTTCGGACAAACAGTAAACAGCCTAATCAAGCAACCACCAATAACAGTCCCACCAATGCTGACGGGGACAAACCACTAGTATATAAAAATAAGACCAAAAGCCACTCTCTTCTAGTACTGATGATGTTACCTAGTTTGGTATTGAAATGTGTGCAGAGAGTTCCTTTTAATATTCAAAGGTCTAACTATTTCAGTGGATTAAATTACCGTATTTTTTGGACTATAAGATGCACTTCCCCCCCCCAAAAGTGGGTGAGAATATGTGCGTGTTTTATAGACCGAATATTGTTGAAGCCCCGCCTACCTGCTGGCTGTTTTTTGGCCTTCGTGTGCCAGGTTTTGGGGCCTTTTTTCAGCCTTTTTCAGGCCTTTTTTTTTGGCCTTTTTTGGAAAAAAAGGCTAAAAAAAGCCTTGAAAATGGGCAGAAAAACAGGGGTGAAATCCTGCAGGTTCTGACAGGATCTGGAGAACCGGTAGTGGGAATTTTGAGTAGTTCAGAGAACTAGTAGTGGAAATTTTGAGTAGTTCGGAGAATCAGCAAATACCACCTTTGGCTAGCCCAGAGTGGGATGGGAATGGGGATTTTGCAGTTTCCTTCCCCTGGAGTGGGGTGGGAAGGGAGATTTTGCAGTTTCCTTTCCCTGGAGTGGGATGGGAATAGGGATTTTGCAGTTTCCTTCCCCTGGAGTGGGGTGGGAAGGGAGATTTTGCAGTTTCCTTCCCCTGGAGTGGGGTGGGAATGGGGATTTTGCAGTTTCCTTCCCCTGGAGTGGGGTGGGAAGGGAGATTTTGCAGTTTCCTTCCCCTGGAGTGGGGTGGGAATGGGGATTTTGCAGTTTCCTTCCCCTGGAGTGGGGTGGGAATGGGGATTTTGCAGTTTCCTTCCCCTGGAGTGGGATGGGAAGGGAGATTTTGCAGTTTCCTTCCCCTGGAGTGGGATGGGAATGGGGATTTTGCAGTTTCCTTCCCCTGGAGTGGGGTGGGAAGGCAGATTTTGCAGTTTCCTTCCCCTGGAGTGGGATGGGAATGGGGATTTTGCAGTTTCCTTCCCCTGGAGTGGGGTGGGAATGGGGATTTTGCACTTTCCTTCCCCTGGAGTGGGGTGGGAATGGGGATTTTGCACTTTCCTTCCCCTGGAGTGGGATGGGAAGGGAGATTTTGCAGTTTCCTTCCCTTGGAGTGGGATGGGAATGGGGATTTTGCAGTTTCCTTCCCCTGAAGTGGGGTGGGAATGGGGATTTTGCACTTTCCTTCCCCTGGAGTGGGGTGGGAATGGGGATTTTGCAGTTTCCTTCCCCTGGAGTGGGGTGGGAATGGGGATTTTGCAGTATCCTTCCCCTGCCACGCCTACCAAGCCACACTCACCAAATCACACCACGCCCACCAAGCCACGCCCACAGAACCGGTAGTAAAAAAATTTAGATTTCACCACTGAGAAAAAAACCTCAAAAATGGGCCAAAAAGCCTCAAAAATGGGCCGAAAAAGGCCTTGAATACAGGCAGAAAAAAGGCAGGAAAAGCCCCCCAAAATGGCCCATAAAAAGGGCTAAAAATGGGATATGTGGAGGCCAAAAACTTTTTTGTTGTTGTTTTCCTCTTCTAAATTTAGGTGTGTCTTATAGTCAGGTGTATCTTATAGTCCGAAAAATACAGTTTCGTGTTTATCCGAAGCCTCTAGCTTCACTCTCTGACATTTAAGCTAGGCCTGTCCTTAAATGTGAACTTTTAGAAATCCTGAAATGCCAATTCTGCCATTTAGTCCCAGACTGAAATAATAATAATAATAATAAAACATAGCAAGGAGAAAATCAGATGTCTGTTTCAAAGGCATTCTTCTTAAATTCCTAGAATCAATACACTGAGCATAGCACCATCGGAGCAATTACTAAAATGCGTTTTTCTCAGTCTTAAAAAAAAACAACCCTGAAAAAGTTAAAAAAACAACAACAACAAAAAAAAACAACAACCACAAGGGCTTCATTCAAAGGCTTTGACATGATTAAAAGCCTGTATGGAAAAAATTTAATTGTGGGTCTAAATATAAGCTGCAAAAGAAGGAGCGTACTGATTTTCTTTTTCGGTAGTTAAAAGTCGGAGATAATGTACTGTTTGCCGTATTACTGTTGCTATTCAAAACAGCAGATGGGGGGGGGGGGAAAGGCCAACAACTGCAAAGTGTGGTGGAATTGACAGCCTAGTCATTTAAAACTACAGGTTGTCGCAAGGATGACAATGGCTTTGGGAGCACATTATAACCCATGTGGAGAACTTTTCCAGTGGTTCGGGCAAAGGAAAATATTAACCTTTTCCTGACCTGGCTCTTCTGTATTATTATTATTATTATTATTATTATTATTATTATTATTATTATTATTATTATTATTATTATTATTTCATGTAATTTATAATTGGCATTTCAGAATTCACGGTGGTTAACACTGGAGAGTTGGGGAAGCCCATTTGGAAATTCTGTATGACACTTTAGAAAAGAATAGAATGGAATGGAATGGAATGGAATGGAATGGAGTGGAGTGGAGTGGAGTGGAATGGAATGGAGGGAAGAGGGGAGGGGAGGGGAGGAGAGGAGAGGAGAGAATAGAGGAGTGGAATGGAATGGAATGGAATGGAATGGAATGGAATGGAATAGAATAGAATGGAGTGGAGTGGAGTGGAGTGGAGTGGAGTGGAATGGAATGGAATGGAGGGAAGAGGGGAGGGGAGGAGAGGAGAGGAGAGAATAGAGGAGTGGAATAGAATAGAATAGAATAGAATATGGAATGGAACGGAACAGAACAAGGAATGGAATGGAATGGAATAGAATAGAATAGAATAGAATAGAATAGAATAGAATAGAATAGAATAGAATAGAATAGAATAGAATATGGAATGGAATGGAATGGAATAGAATACAATTCTTTATTGGCCAAGTGTGATTGGACACACAAGGAATTTGTCTTTGGTGTATACGCTCTCCATGTACATAAAGAGAGAAGATTCATCTGTTAAGAATCATAAGGTACAACCCTTAATGATAGTCACAGGTTACTAATAAGCAATCATATCATACTAGGAAACAAACAGAACAATACAAATCGTAAAAATACAAGCAACATGGTTATAGTCATGAGTGGGTGGAGATAGGTAATCATAAGATACCTAAGTTTATAGGTATCTTATACCTTTAATTATGGTATACCTATAATATACTTATAATATATTATATAATATATTATATAGTATATAATATATAATATATTATATAATATATTATACCTATAATATATTATAATTATACCTATAATATAGCTATAATTATACCTTTACCTACTTAATAGCCTCTCTTTCCAGATTCATGTTTCTCAATAACTTGCATTTCTGATATTTGTTTGATGGTAGGTACAGAGAGAGATAGAGGGTTGTGTCAGAGAAATTGCCAAGGTTTTAGCAAATTCATTCGCACTGCTTCAGGCTTTCTACTTGCAATAAAAATGAAATTTAATGTGGAGAAAAGCAACGTTTTACACCTGGGCAGGAAAAACCAAATGTACAAGTACAGATGAGGCAAAACCTGGCTCAAACACATTAACTGTGAGAGGGACCTTGGAGTCCTAGTGGACGATCACTTAAATGTGAGCCAGCCATATGTGGCAGCAGCCAGAAAAGCAAAATCCAATCCTTCGTTGGATTGGATTGATTCTATGCCAGAGGCATAGAATCAAAGTCAAATGAAATATTAGTGCTGCTTTATAAAGCCTTGGTAAGGCACACACCTGGAATTCTGCCTCCAGTTTTGGTCACCACATTGCAAAAAAGGTGTTGAGACTTTGGAGAAGCAGAAAGAAGAGCAACTAAAATGATTAAAGGCCTGGAGACTAAAACGTATGAAGATTTGGGTTTGGCTAGTCTAGAGAAAAGAAAGACTAGCGTGAAGGACATAATAGCGGTATTCCAGTATTTGATAGGTTGTCACAAAGAGGAGACGGGGGTCAACTTATTATCCAAAGCACCTGTAGAAAGGCCAAGAAGCAAAGGATAGAAACTAATCCACCTGGAATTAAGGAGAAGCTTCCTAACAGTGAGGACAATTAACCGATGGAACAGCTTGCTTCCAGAAATTTCCATACAGGCTTTTAATCATGGAGTACTGTATGTCCAGGGTAGTGGTGGGATTCAAATAATTTTAACAGTTGGTTCTCTGCCCTAATGACTGGGTGGGTGGGTGTGGCCATGGTGGGTGTGGCCAGGGGTGCGTGACAGGCAGGACCACCACCCCGCACCCCGTTTTGGGCCTAGTAGGCCTCCCTGCAGCCTCCTGGGAGCAAAACCGGGCTGCGGGGAGGGCGCTGCACCTCCCTGTATTCCGTTTTGGGCCTAGTAGGCTTTCCTGCACTTTCCTAGGAGCCAAAACGGGGCACATGGGGAGTCCTGGAAGGGGCGGGGCAGGCCAGCCAGCAATTTAACAACCGCTTCGCTCAAACCGGTTGGAACCGGTTGAATCCCACCACTGGTCCAGGGCCATATATGATGACATGTGGGCCATAGATTGGACATGCTTGCTCGAATGCCTCTATTTGTACATGTACATATACAGTGCAATGCCCCCATTCTGTTTGACCCGTTTCTTTCGAATAAGTTGCAATCTGTTGCCAAGCTTGCTTGTTTTCTTGTAGACGTTTCATTACCCTAATTAGCTAACGTCATCAGTGCTGATGATGTTACCTAGTTAGGGTCATGAAACGTCTGCAAGGAAACAAGCCAACTTAGAGAGCACCAAGGACCCCTCGTTTCAACCTTGAGCTACAAATATTCTCCTTTATAATGATGGGCTGCCTGCTTAAAACGAAGCAAGGTTATGGCATACACTTGAAAGGAGACGGGGAAGCCTGTAATTCTGGCGTCTGTCTGGCAAGAACAAAGAAGGCTTATTCCCAGAGAATATGCAGGCGTAACACTTGTAACAATTCCAGGGGGTTAGAGGAGTGATAACAGTAAGGAAGAGTTAGACTTCTTCCTTACTGTTCTAAGGAAGTACTGTACTAAGGGCCTCTGGTGGCTCAACAGACTAAGTCTGTCTGTTATTAACACAGCTGCTTGCAATTACTGCAAGTTCAAGTCCCACCGGGCCCAAGGTTGACTCAGCCTTCCATCCTTTATAAGGTAGGTAAAATGAGGACCCAGATTGTTGGGGGCAATAAAAGTTGACTTTGTATATAATATCCAAATGGATGAAGACTATTGCTTAACACAATGTAAGCCACCCTGAGTCTCCGGAGAAGGGCGGGATATAAATTCAAAATAATAATAATAAAAAAGACAACCTGCATAACTCAGCTAAAACTCAGCAGAGGTAACTTTGTAGGTTGCCTTTTGAGTCCCAGGCTTGGTTGAGCCTTGCTGGGTGATGCCATCTCCTCAGGTGCCATGTGGTGAGTTCTGTTGCTAGATGGGCAGAGGGCTAATCCTACCTTTGTTGGATTTTGGGTGAGGGCATTTGCTTATGAATAGGTAAAGGTAAAGGTAAAAGTTCCCCTCACACATACTTGCTAGTCTTTGCCAACTCTAGGGGGCGGTGCTCATCTGTTTCAAAGCCGAAGAGCCAGCGCTGTCTGAAGATGTCTCCGTGGTCATGTGGCCGGCATGACTCAATGCCAAAGGCGCACGGAACGCTGTTACCTTCCCACCAAAGGTAGTCCCTATTTTTTCTACTTGCATTTTTACATGCTTTCGAAACTGCTAGGTTGGCAGAAGCTGGGACAAATAACGGGAGCTCACCCCGTTACACAGCAGCACTAGGGATTCGAACCGTGGTCATGTGGCCGGCATGACTCAATGCCAAAGGCGCACGGAACGCTGTTACCTTCCCACCAAAGGTAGTCCCTATTTTTTCTACTTGCATTTTTACATGCTTTCGAAACTGCTAGGTTGGCAGAAGCTGGGACAAGTTGAGCTGCTGAGCTGCCGACCTTTCGATCGACAAGCTCAATGTCCTAGCCCCTGAGCCACCGCTATTATCAATAGACCTAGCTATCTCTTTATCTCTTAAGTACTGACATCTGCTGTGGGCTATTGAGGAGGGTGAGGGCTATTAAGAGTGAGTGTGCTTCCTGCCTAAAAAACACATTTTTCCATTTCTCATCCAGAGAGGTATAATATTCTGCCTTTTTAATATTTCCTAGAATAATGTCATTTTCCTAGGAGAGGGGTGGTATGCTAACTACCTACACACCTTTGGGACAACCATGACCTGGAGGACTGAAAACCTCTACAGATACCTACGCATCATGTTTCAGCGATGCCTCTCACATCACATTGGTCTTCATGAGTTAGGAATTTTAGTTCAAGTACTGGATTTCCCATACCCTGCCTGAGCATTGACTGAGAAACCCTTGAGATATTGAGTAGCACTACATCCTGGCTTGGTGATGATAGATTCCTGCAAAAATCTGAATCCTGTTGTGCCTCGCCCGCCCTCCTCTCCTCAGCCGGGCCCCTCCCATCTCCTGCTATCTGAGTCAGAGTCTGATAATGAAGAGGAACGGCCTGGCATGCCTCCAGCCCCCAGCCCTGGCACCATGCCCGAACAGAATGTCAGGAATGAGCAAACAAACCTCCCTCCTACAGCGTGTGAGCACGAAGCCAGCCATGTGCTAGAATTGCCAGCAGCAGATCAGGAGGACGGAAAGTCACAATAGACGGATCCCCGCTTCCGGAGAATGGAGAGGCGACGTCAGCAAAAGGAAGGGAGGGGCAGGCCTGGATAAGTGCTGAGTCATGGAGCCACACCCCATAGCCTATATAAAAGTTCTGCTTTTTGGCATTCATTGAGTCAAGCAAAGTCTCATCTGATTTGCTGAAGTCTCACCTTCTTGCCTGCCCTGAGAACTCTGACAGGAATTTGGCAAAGCTGCAGAGGCTTCGTGGCCACGCTTGATACAGACTTCCCAGACCCGTCCGTCGGAGGGGGAGGGGGACACGACAAATCCCCTCCAGGCCTTCTGCTTCCCTGCTTTGTGTTCTGCTTTCTTGGCTCTGGCCGTTGGCTGCGAATTTTGTTTTGGAGTTTTGCCCCCATCTCTTTTTGTTCTACTTCAGCTTCCTCCAGATGAGACCGGCAAGGCACCTGCCAAATATTTCGTCTTCTCAAGAGTCCTTTGTGAGGACAGATTAGTAGGCCATAAAATTGTCATAAAATGCAAACCCTTGTTAGTGAACTCAACTAATAGATCTAGTAATTGACTTTCAGGATCTTTCTTGCTCTATGAATTTAGACTCGAAAAACTGATGAAGAAAATTATTAGTTTCCCCATTCCTTTACTTCCATTCTCATAGCTTCATAAGATCTGGCGATACAGATCATAACAGGATAACAGATTTGGAAGGGACCTTGTAACAGGAGTGAAATGTGAAATTTGTTACTACCGATTCTGTGGGCGTGGCTTGGTAATGGTGGGGGTAATGTGACTGGGTGGGCATGGCCAACTTTTTTTTTTTTTACTTTTAAAAACATTTTTTTCTACAACCTCTTTGGCTGAAGAGCTTGTAGAAAACATGCTTTTAAAGGGTTCTGATGATCAGGCAACTCAGCTGGGATCGCCAGAGGAAAAAAAACTTTTAAAGAGTCATCAGAGAACTTTTAAAAGCATTTTTTCGGCGGAAGAAAAAATGCTTTTAAAAGTTAGGAAAAAAAACCCTCTGATGATCGCATGGCTCAGCTGGGGTAGGGGAGGCGGGGCAGGGATTTTTGCTACCGGTTCTCCGAACCACCCACCACCATCGCTACTGGATCAAGTGATCCGGTCTGAACCGGGAGCATTTCACCCCTGCCTTGTAGGTCATCTAGTCCAACCCAGCCCAAGCAGGAGATCCTACACCATTTCTGACAGATGACAATCCAGTCTCTTCTTGTCCTTCTTTTCATTAGACAGCAGACATACCCAATTCCTGCAACTGGTCTTTGTTTTATCTTCCAGGTTCTTTGGAGAATAGGTTGACCCCCTCTTCTTTGTGGCAGCCCCTTAAATATTGGAAGACTGCTATCATTAGAAATGTTCATTGGACATACGGTAGATCGATAAGATAGCAGTCTTCGAAACGGCGTGGTTGATGTGTGGAGAGAGGTTAAAGGAATTGAGAGAGTATACACTTTTTTTTCTAAGATATATAATACATATTCTAGAATTGATTATATTTTTCTTTCTAAAGATTTGTTGAATAATGTGGATAAGGTAGATGTGGGAATTTTTAAAGATTCTGATCATGCAGAAGTTATGGTGGACTTAGATTTTAATTTTGAGAAAAAAAGAAGCTATTGGAGATATGACGAGAAATTGTATAAAAATGAAAAGGATAAAAAATGGATACTTAAAAAATTGGAGGAAAGTTGGAGATTAAATGATAACGGGGAGGTTAAATTTGAAATTGTTTGGGATGCGATGAAAGCGGTGTTTAGAGGAGAGTATTAAATTATCAAGTAGGAAATATAAAAATTATAAAAATTAAAATGGAAAGAGATAAAATCAGATTAAAGAATTGGAAAATCAATTTTTGCTTACTAAAGAAAAAAAAATTCTTCAGGAGCTTAATATGTTAAGAAATAAAATGATAGAAGAAGATACAGAGTTAGTAAAAAGAAATTTGAGATTTTTAAATAGGAATTTTTTTGAATTTAGTAATAGAAATTCTAAATTATTGGCAAAGATGGCGAAAGATAAAAGAGAGAAGAGAGAAATTGGAGTTTTGATAGATGATAGAGGTATAAGATGTTATAAAAAATTAGAGAAATGTGAAGTGGTTAGAAACTTTTTTCAGAATCTATATTCAAAGAAACCAATTAATCGGGAAAATTGCAAAGCTATTTAGAAAAGTATGTGGTGAAAATTGATCAAACATATAAGGAATTGATGGAAGAAGATATAACACAAGATGAGATTAATGGAATAATACAAAATTAAAATTAGGAAAGCTCCAGGTGAGGATGGATTACCTGTTGAGTTTTATAAAGAATTTAAAGAATTAATAATACCAAGACTGCAAAAATTATTCAATGGAATATTACATGGTGGGAAGTACCTTCGTCATGGAATAGAACGGTGATATCCTAATTCCTAAACCAGATAAAGATTTAGAAAGGATTGAGTCCTATCGCCCATTTCTTTAATTAATCAGGATGCAAAGATATTTACTGCTATTATAAGTAATAGATTAAATAGATTTATAGATAGATATATAAGTTATAATCAAGTAGGCTTTGTGAAGGGTAGATACATGAGTGATATTGTTAGAAGAGTATTAAATATTATAGATGTAGCTGAATATAATGGTGATAAAATTGGTATAGTATCATTGGATATTTTTAAAGCTTTTGATTCTGTACAATGGGAAACAATTAAAGTAATTGTGGAGGCTTTAGGCTTTGGTAATAAGTTTATACATGTTATTTCAAAATTGTACCAAAAGAGCAGTGCAAGAGTGAAGGTGAATGGAATATTAACTGAAGAGATAAAATTAGAAGCTGGTACGAGACAAGGATGTCCCTGTCCCCAACATTATTTTTATTGGCTATGGAAATATTGACAAAATGATAGAAAAGATGAAGAATTAGAAGGATATAAGGGTATAAGATAAATTTGTATGGATGATACTTTAATTATTTTGAAAATGTAGAGAAAGATTTGAAAAGATATATAAGCATTTGATAGAATTTGAAGAAATGACAGGATTGAAAGTAAATTGGTCAAAGTCAGAATTATTGATGGATAGTAATGGTAATGAGTCTGAGAATATGCAAGAGCAATTTGGGATAAGGATTAAAACACATTGAAATATTTGGGTATAGTGCTTTCACTTAAGGTTAAAGAATTGAAAAAACTTAATTATGATGTGGTGATTAACGAAATTGAGAAGAAGATAGATAAATATAAAATTTTAAAGTTGTCTTGGTTTGGTAGAATTGCAATGTGTAAGATGATGTTGCTGCCCAAGATCAACTTTTATTCGAGATGCTACCACTAAATCTGACAGAGAAAGATATTGAAGGATATCAGAAAAAACTGGATAAATTTTGCAATGGTGGCAAAAGACCCAGATTAGTGAAGAAAATGTGGTATCAAAATCAAAAGGAAGGCGGATTAGGAATCCCCAAATTATTTAATTATTACTGTGCGTATGGTATCCGGATAGTGGTAAAAATACTTAAAGGTGAAGATAATTATTGGAGAGATTTAGAGTTAAGGGATATAGAGAAATTTGGATCAAGGTGGTTTTTAGATAAAGCAAATTTAAAATGTGTAAGTAGAAGTTATTGGTTAAAGGATTAAGTAAAATGTGGAACAAATTTGTTAAAATTTTAATTCGGATATAATCTTTTGGGGAGACAACTGGAATTTGAGCAATTAAAAATAATATAAAACGTAATGAAGTGATTAAAGAGGAAAATATAGAAATTATTAAAGATTGGATAAAAGTTATGGGAAATGAAAGGAGGAATAAAGAAATTATTGAAAAATTAGGGTTAAGTTGGTTTGAAAAATTACAGATAGAAAAATGGACAAAAAAACTAAAGGAAAATTATTCGATAAATAGATGTGAAACTGAATTTGAATATTTAGTATCTCGGATTATGAAAGATGAAATTGGGCTAAAGGGACTCGTTAGTAGGGTTTATAAGATTATAAATTCTGATGAAAAATTACAAAGAGTGATGAGGACAAATTGGGAAAAAGATCTTAATATTGAAATACCAGAATCAGATTGGAATGTGAATTGGAAGAGTAGAATTATGAGAACTTTATCTATAAGGATTAAAGAGCACAATTATAAAGTTGTTTGAAATGGTATTTGACTCCAGTAAGATTGTCACAAATGGATAAAAACTAGTAAAAATGTTGGAGATGTGAGATGGAATTGGGGACTTATGAACATATGTGGTATAATTGTGATAAGGTTAAAAGTTTTGGCAACAATTGGAGAAAATGATATTTGAAATGATGGGGAAAGTAATAACATTGAGAGTGGAAACTATATTATTGTTGGTAATTAAGGAAATAGAATTAACAAAATATGAAAAAGAATTGATTAGAATTATGATTATAATAGGTAGAATTATAATAGCTAGATATTGGAAACTAGATGTGATTTTTAGAATAGAAGAGTGGAATTCTGAAATGTGGAAATTAGCTTTAAATGATAAAATGACATGTGATATTAAAATTAGAAGTGGTGTGTATAAAGAAGATATTTTCTGGAAGACTTGGAAACCATTTGTGGACTTTGCGCTTGGAACATTGGACGCTTCAGTACCTGTACCTCGAGAACGTGGATTTTGGCAATCATGAGGATATATCCGAAGACCCAAATCTTCCTTTTATGTATAGCACAAGGGTGTAATAATGTATTTTCTTTTTGTTTGTTTGTTGCAAAAAAAATAATAAAAAAATAAAAATTAAAAAAAAAAAAAAAAGAAATGTTCATTGGACATACGGTAGATCGATAAGATAGCAGTCTATTGTGCTTGTCCAAAAGATATTAACAGAGTTGGAAGGGATCATGAAGGTCAGGGGTGAAATGCTACCGGATCGGACCGGATCGGAGGAGTAGGTAGCGGAGATTGGTTCTGGTTTGCCGATTTGGTAGCAATTGCTGGCTGGCCACGCCCCCGAACCACTCCATGGCCCGCAGTCCAGCCTTCGCAAGCTGGACACCGAAACACCGGGAAGGCAGCTCGCCACCTGCTCGCCCTTTGGTCAGGGGCCGGGGCCCATTCCCCGAGGCCCCGGAACCGCTGCCTGCCCCAACCGGGTCAGGGAATGCACCATTCCCCAACTCCGGCCTTTCCCCGGAGCCGCCGCCTGCTCTTCCTTTGCCCATTTGCTGCCCGCTTGCCACCTGTTCCCCCTTCGCCTTTGGTTAGGGCCCAGAGATACCTCATTTTCCTGAGACCCCAGAGCCACCCCCTGCTCACCGCCTGCCTCAACCGGGTCGGGGAATGCACCATTCCCTGACACCAGCCTTGTCCCAAAGCCGCCGACTGCTCTTCCTTCGCCATGCAGCATATACTTACTTTCTTCCAGCAGCTGGCTGCCAGGAAAGGCAAGCGTCCAAAAGTTACTGGAGTTCCTCCCCTTGAATATGCCGCCACCATTGCTGCTATGCTGTTCTATGCACCGACAAAGCAAGCGCACACCGTTTATTTCATTTATTTATCAATGGCAGGTTGGGTGTGCGCTTGCGCAGCCGGCGCATAGAACAAGGCAGCATATTCAAGGAGAGCAACTCCAGTAACTTTTGGAAGCTTGCCTTTCCTGGCAGCCAGCTGCTGAAAGAAAGTAAATATACGCCGCGTGATGAAGGAAGAGCGGGCGGCGGCTCCGGGACAAGGCTGGTGCTGGGGAATGGTGCATTCCCCGACCTGGTTGAGGAGGCAGCGAGCAGGGGGCGACTCCGGGGCCTCAGGGAATGGGGTGTCCCTGGGCCCCGGCCCCTGACCAAAGGCGAAGGGCGAGCAGGCGGCGAGCGGGCGGTTAGTGGGCGGCAGCTCTGGAGAAAGGCCGGAGTTGGGAAATGGTGCATTCCCCGACCCCGTTGAGGGAGGTGGCAGCTCCGGGGCCTAGATAAAGGGACAACAGGTGGTGAAGGAAAGGGAAAGGCAGAATACTTACGGGTACTTATGAGACCGCCTGCCACCGACCCGTACGCTCTCACAGAGAAGGTCTCCTCAGGGTGCCATCCGCCAAACAGTGTCGGCTGGCGGCCCCCAGGAGTAGGGCCTTCTCTGTTGGAGCATCAACGCTCTGGAATGAACTTCCCCCTGGCCTACGTCAAGTGCCTGATCTTCGGACCTTCCGTCATGAGCTAAAAACACATTTATTTATTCAAGCGGGACTGGCATAATAGTTTTAATTTTAAATTGGGGTTTTTATTGTTCTGGTTTTTTTTTAAATTTTTTATAATTTTAAATTTAAACTTTTAATTATCAGCCTTTTTGTAATCTGCTAGGTTTTAATTGTTGGTTTTAATTGTTTATTTATTGTGTTTTATCTTTGGCTGTACACCGCCCTGAGTCCTTTGGGAGAAGGGCGGTATAAAAATTTAATAAATAATAAATAATAATAAATAATAATAATAGAAATTAATTTTTTGTCCCTACTGGGTTCTGTGGGTGTGGCTTGGTGGTGGTGGGGGTTGTGACTGAGTGGGCATGGCTGTGAGTGACATTGAGTTGGCCACGCCCATTCAGTCACAGGACACACCCACCCACCAAGCCACACCCACAGAACAGGTAGCAAAAAAATTTTAGATTTCACCACTGATATAGGTCATCTAGTCCAACCCCCTGCTCAAGCAGGAGACCCTCCACCATTTCTGACAGATGGCTGTCCAGCCTCTTCTTGAAAGCCTCCAGTCATGAAGCTCCCACAACTTCTGAAGTCAACTTCTGTTCCATGGGTTGATTGCTCTCACTGTCAGAAAATTTCTCCTTGTTTCTAGGTTGAATCTTATGACCAAATTTAATGTTGCTAAACAAGACAGTTGTTAAGCTAGTTCTTCTCCATTTTAGAACCTTTCTTTTGTCATACTTATTTATTTATTTATTTATTTATTTATTTTAATTTGCATTTATATCCCGCCCTTCTCCGAAGACTCAGGGCGGCTTACATTGTGTTAAGCAATAGTCTTCATCCTATTTGTATATTATATACAAAATCAACTTATTGCCCCCAACAATCTAGGTCCTCATTTTACCTACCTTATAAAGGATGGAAGGCTGAGTCAACCTTGGGCCTGGTGGGGCTTGAACCTGCAGTAATTGCAAGCAGCTGCTGTTAATAACAGACTGTCTTACCAGTCTGAGCCACCAGAGGCCCTTATTTATTTATTATTTATATTTTTATACCGCCCTTCTCCGAAGACTCAGGGCGGTGTACAGCCAGAATAAAACAGTAACACAACAGTTAAAAACAATATATCACTAAAAAACTAATTCGATTTGGCTAAAAGTTAAAAATTATAAGATAAAAATTATAAAAGACCCTATAAAAACCCTATAAAACCCCATTAAAGTTCCCATTAGGCCAGCCCTGCTCGATGAAATAAGAAAGTCTTGAGCTCGCGTTTAAAGGTCCGGAGGTCAGGGAGTAGGCGTAGCCCCACAGGTAGTTCATTCCACAGGGCAGGTGCCCCCACCGAGAATGCTATTCCCCTCGGAGCCGCCAGCCGGCATTGTTTGGCTGAAGGCACCCTAAGGAGACCCTCCCTGTGAGAGCGCACAGGTCGATGGGAGGCTGTTGGTGGCAGTAGGCGGTCCCGTAAATATCCTTATTAAGTGAATCACAGCTGTAGTAACATGGTTGTTATATGACTCTGGTTTCCCCCTTGGTTTTGCTTGTCAGAAGGTTGCCAAAGTTGAGCACATGCAACTGGGACCCTGCAACCATCATAAATATGAGTCAGTTGCCAAGCTTCTGAGTTTCCATCACGTGACCACAGGGATGCTCCAACAGAGTGTGAAAACCGGTCGTGTCCCTTTTTTTCAGTGCCGTTGTAACCTTGAGTGGTCACGAAGTGAATGGTTGTAAGTTGAGGATTACCTCTATTTTCAAGGACCCTTAGTCAGAGTATATTCATAGCATAGCAACCAGTCAGCCAATGAGGGCTGTTTGGTAACTGAAACATAGTATTTGTTGTATGGGGCCATAAAAGACAGTTTGGAGCCTGGGTGTGGCTTAACTGTTCTATATATAAGCTTGAGCGCACTATTTATTTATTTATTTATTATTCACATTTTTATACCGCCCTTCTCTGAGAACTCAGGACGGTGTACAGCATAGATAAAACACAAATACCAAAAAATTTTTAAAATACCATTTAATATCATTAAAAATCTAATTCAGTAAGCTGAATATTAAAATTAGCGTGTAAAATTATAAAAATGGAATAAGCCCCATTAAAACGCCACTAAAAACCCTCGATTAAAATTGATCATTAGGCCATTGCTACCATTAGGCCAGCACTAGCTTCTCTCTCCTCCATTTGGCTCTCCTCCATGATCTAAGTCCCAGAGCTCACTGTAACATCATTGCAAAAAAGGCTTTAAGAGTTGTAAAACTTATTTTACGAAGTTTTCTCTCTGGTAACACTGCACTCCAAACTAGGGCATATAAAACCTTTGCCAGACTTATATTTGATTACTGCTCACCTGCCTGGAACCCTCACTGTATTTCAGACATCATTACATTGGAGAAGGTCCAGCGGTATTTTACTAGGAGAGTTCTCAAATCTTCTGCTCGAAATAAAATTCCCTATACCACCAGGCTTGAAATCTTAGGTCTAGAAAGCCTCGAACTACGTCATCTACGTTTTGACCTATGCTTAGTTCATAAGATTATTTACCAAAACATTCTACCTATAAATGAATACTTTAATTTCAACCATAATAATACAAGGGTCATCAATAGATTCAAACTCAATGTAATTCGCTCTAATCTTAATTGTAGGAAAAACGACTTTTGCAATAGAGTAGTAAATGTCTGGAACACTCTACCTGATCCTGTTGTTAGTCTCTCTAATCCCCATACCTTTTACCGTAAACTGTCTACTGTGGACCTTTCATGTTTCTTAAGAGGTCCCTAAGGGGGTGTGCATAAGCGCACCAGCGTGCCTACCGTCCCTGTCCTACTGTTCCCAATTATATGTAATCATTCTATGTGTTTAGAATAGAATAGAATTTTTTATTGGCTAAGTGTGATTGGACACGCAAGGAATTTGTCTTGCTGCATATGTTCTCAGTGTACATAAAAGAAAAGATACCTTCATCAAGGTACAATACTCACAACACTTAATGATAGTCATAGGCTACAAATAAGCAATCAGGAAACAATCAATATCAGTATAAATCGTAAGGATACAAGCAACAAAGTTACAGTCATAAATGGAAGGAGATGGGTGATGGGAACAATGAGAATAATAGTAGTGTAGATTTAATAAATATTTTGACAGTCTTGAGGGAATTATTTGTTTAGCAGAGTGATGGCATTCGGGAAAGAACTGTTCATGTGTGTAGTTGTTCTGGTGTACAGTGTTCTATAGAGTTGTTTTGAGGGTAGGAGTTGAAACGGTTTATGTCCAGGACGTGAGGGGTCTGTAAATATTTTCACAGCCCACTTTTTGACTCGTGCAGTATACAGGTCCTCAGTGGAAGGCAGGTTGGTAGCAATTATTTTTTCTGCAGTTCTAATTATCCTCTGAAGTCTGTGTCTTTCTTGTTGGGTTGCAGAACCAAACCAGACAGTTATAGAGGTGCAGATGACAGACTCAATAATTCTCTGTATGTTTATGGCTATGTTTTGCCAATGTATATCCTTTTTTTGTGTGTGCCAAATTTTTTTCATGCGTTCATGTCTGTGTCTACTGTGTTACTTGTTTCCTTGTATTTGTTGACAAATAAATAAATAAATAAATAAATAAATTTTGTCTTCTCCATTTTGTGCTTCCATTCTGTGCTGTGTTTGTACGTGGTATTTCTCTTCTCTACAACATGGAAAAACCTACAAGGGTATTGAATGCCTTATGTGTTGTTCGGTATATAAAGACATTTGAATCCTGCTTAATAATCTGCTTGTGTGTGTTGCAACAAACTCTGACCCCCTTCTCATCATCAAATTCATCAAATGATTCAGTGCCAACTATTTCTCAGATCTCAACTGGAAAAAATTAATGAAGAAAATTACTAATTTCTCAGTTTCTTCATCTCCATTCCCATGGCTTTATATAAAGATCTGGAGATGTTTTCAAAGACCGTTCTGGCTTACGATGTTCATCCTTAAATAAATCAAGCAGAAAGAAAGATTATTGTTGGCTAAGAATAGCCTCAGCAACCCCTCCATCACGTCTTAGATACTGGCTACTGAAAGACAATTTCCTTCTAATCACACATAATGAGCAATCAGCGGTCCTTAGGAAATTGGCAAGACCATTAGCTGTCAATTAGCAGCAAGAAACGGAGGTCCCCTTAGCTCTCCTTTGTTCTTCCTTTCTCTTCCATCCTCCTTGCCACTCTGAAACCTGGGTTGCTAACAAGTGGGGAAAACCCTCTACCCACAATTGCTGTTGGCACACAGATGGAAGCTGCTGTCACCAAACGTTGACCAAAAGACATTCCAGCAAAATTTGGAGGATTTGAAGTTCTCTTCAGGTGATAACGTCTGTGAAATTTCAAATCAACACAGAAGAATTTGAATGCTCGTTGGACATACCTTTGAACACTTGATTCCTCTAAATGTTAGAAAAGGATATCAGACTCGGAAGGAAACTTGGAGGTCTTCTAGTCCAGTGGTCACCCACTGGCGGTCCATGGACCACTGGTGGTCCGTGAGAAAATTTTGGTGGTCCACAGAAAAATTATTTGCATTTTTTATATTGCACTAAATCAGGAGTCCTCAAACTACAGCCCCTGGGATAGATATCTGCAATGGACGTTTGTATTGCTGCAGAGAGTTTCCCCCTTTGGGGTCTTTTTCTGTGAGACGGAGGGGGGCAGAAATTCCAATCTGAGGTCTGTTTTAGCCTCCTGGTGTGGGGCTTTGGGCGAAGGCTGGAGGGAAGTGCTGCTGGTGGCGAAGAGCCAGAGGGCCTTGTTCCAGTGGGACTGCATCATGGCCTGGAACCGGCTGACCATCTCAGCCCGCTGAACCTCCAGGTGCTGGTGTTGGAAGAAATATCCATCTGGGTTCAGTTCCAAGTGGGGACAAAGACACTGGAAACATGGAGGCTGCTTCGAAAGATGGTTTAATGGTGGTCAGGATCACATGGCTTGAGTTCCTGAACAGAAAAGGGGGTGAGATGCTGTGCACTCCCTGGCTTTATGCTTTCTCTGAGCTTTGAATTTCCTGGGGCACAGGAAGAGTATCCTGATTGGTTTTCAAACTCTCAGGGGGTGGGGGTCTTAGCTAGACTTGCTGGCTGATGTAATCTTCCCAGGTGTCACGTGGTGAGTTTCAGTTGCTAGATGGGTCCTATTATGTTGCAGATGATGGCCCATTGACAAAGGTGGGGGGAATGAGTGAGCCTGGCTGAGGCTTTAATGGCCCATTGACAAAGGTGGGGGGGTAGACAGGAAGCTGCAGGGAGCTGCTTTGTCCTTAAAACATGCTTCTCCATTTCTCATCCAGGGAAATATATTCTGCCTTTTTAATATTTTCTAAAATATTTCATTCTTCTAGGAGCGGGGTGGGTGCTAACTTCCTACACCGGTACCTGGCCTTGAAGTCCTGTAGGTCTTCCCTCTGCTTGGAAAGCCTATGCTCCTAGTCCTCAGTGAGGTGCTTCTGCTGAGCCTCCTTCTTGGCCAGATCCAATTTGAACTGAGCCAGCTGTTTTGCCAACTCTTTCTCGTAGTGGCTGCTTAGCTCCAACAACTGCTTCCTGTTGGGGCCCTAAGGAGCCTGGGCGGGCATGTGAGGAGTGGCTGGGAGGGAAGGGGCGAGTAGAGGCTGGCGAGGCTCTCCTCACCATGAGTAACATCAAGTTGGACATTGAGTTGGCCACACCCACCCAGCCGGTCATTAGGCAGATCATATTAGTGATCCGTGGGATTTCAAATTATGAATTTAGTGGTCCCTGAGGTCCGAAAGGTTGGGGGGTCCCTGTTCTAGTCCAATCTCCTGCTCAGGCAGGAAACCCTTCACCACTTCAGACAAACAGTTATCCAACATCTTCTTAAAAACTTCCAGTGTTGGAGCATTCACAACTTCTGCAGGCAAGTCATTCCACTGATTAATTGTTCTAACTGTCAGGAAATTTCTCCTTAGTTCTAAGTTGCTTCTCTCCTTGATTAGTTTCCACCCATTGCTTCTTGTTCTGCCTTCAGGTGCTTTGGAGAACAGCCCGACTCCCTCTTCTTTGTGGCAGCCCCTGAGATATTGGAACACTGCTATCATGTCTCCCCTAGTCCTTCTGTAGGAATTTAGCACCCACCCCCCTCCTAGAAGAATGAAATATTTTAGAAAATATTTAAAAAGGCAGAATATATTTCCCTGGATGAGAAATGGAGAAACATGTTTTAAAGACAAAGCAGCTCCTAAACTTCTTACCTTTGTCAATGGGCCATCATCTGCATCATAATAGAACCCATTTAGCAACTGAAACTCACCACATGGCACCTGGGAAGATTACATCAGCCAGCAAGGCTAGCTAAGACCCCCACCCCCTGGGAGTTTGACAACCAATCAGGATACTCTTCCTGTGCCCCAGAAAGTTCAAAGCTCAGAAAAAGCATAAAACCAGGGAGTGCACAGGATCTCGGCCCCTTTTCTGTTCAGGAACTCAAGCCATGTGATCCTGACCATCTTTCCAAGCAGCCTCCATGTTTCCAGTGTCTTTGTCCCCACTTGGAACTGAACCCAGATGGATATTTCTTCCAACACTTCTTTTCATTAAACTAGGCATACCGAGTTCCTGCAGCTGTTCTTCATATGTTTTAGCCTCCAGTCTCCTAATCATCTTGGTTGCTCTTCTCTGCACTCTTTCTTGAGTCTCAACATCTTTTTTACATCGTGGCGACCAAAACTGAATGCAGTATTCCAAGTGTGGCCTTACCAAGGCATTATAAAGTGGTATTAACACTTCACGTGATCTTGATTCTATCCCTCGTTTATGTCTATGGAGGCTCTCAGTCATCCAGGTCATAGTTGTCCCAAAGGTGCTATTTCAAGAGGCAACTGGACTTCCTTGGTTTGTCTTTTGAAGACGTTTCGTTTCTCATCCAAGAAGCTTCTTCAGTTCTGGCTGGATAGTGACTCTTGAAAACGCACCTTTAGAACTTGATTCCTGTATGTTCAGAGGAAGTCTAGACAAAGGTGAAAAAAGAGTATTTTTTGCTTCTACATATTTGCCTATACCGGCAGGCAGGCAGGCAGGCAGACAGATAGGAGATATAAATATTACAGAAAATATATTATTTCCTAATTGCTCCTCTATCTTATTGTTCTCACTTTCAATTTTTTTTTATCTCTCTCTGTCTATAACGCTTTTGCCTTTTTCAAATAATCCTTTAAAAAAAGCTTACACACACACACACACCATGGAAACAAATAAATACCCCTCATTAAACTTTCCTTGGAGTGAAGAATAAAACAAAAGAAGCATTTTTAAAAATCTGGAGGAAATGAGCCTAACAAAGGCCCCCCACCCACACACACACACCGGGTTGGAATTGACTCTTATTAATTTACCTCACTAAACGAAAATAACGGGGTTGGGTGGGTGGCAAGAATTCTGGGGCTCTTTTTCTGTCTTTGTTTCTTAAAAGACGCTTGGCTGATTGTATAAGGATAACAATCCTGCCTGGTTAGTGACCCTCAGTTTACCTCAAAGCAATCTCTGTGTGGGAGAAGAATGGAAAGATGACAATCAGGAGATTCGCAAGAGTCTGTGAAAAATCAAAGAATGCAGATCATTTTCCTCCTGTTATTTCTTTATAGGCTTTTTTTTTGTTTTGTTTTGTTTTGGAGTGTGTATGTCGTCCGTGGCATATTGTATCATATACCCCGCATTCTGTAAATGGAGACCTGCTAACAGATAACAGAACAGAAGGAAGAAAGGGTGCAAGATTTCCACATTTCTGTAGTGAACTCAGTGCGTTTTCAGAACAGAAGTTGAAATTGTTGGTAGTTCTAATGATGCTACCTGTATATATATATATAGTGTGTGTGTATTCTCTCTCTCTCTCTCTGTATGTTTATGTGTGTGTGTGTGTGTGTGTGTGTGTGTGTGTGTGTGTGTGTGTGTGTGTATATGTTTTCTGAGGTTTTCGCAGGTGTTTGTATGTAGGTCTATGGTTATTCGGGTTTTCTCCCGCGTAAAATTGGAAGTGTCTTGGCGACGTTTCAATGAAGTCTCATTCGTCATCTTCAGGTTTCAGCTTCGCGCTTCTTGCTCCCAGAAGCACGAAGCTGAAGCCTGAAGATGACGACTGAGAGCCAAGTCACTCCATTTACACAGGAGAAAACCCAAATAACCATATATATATATAAATATATATATAAAAGCTATAGCTATAGATACACATACACAGACACACACACACACACACACACACATGTATATGTATATGTAGGTCTTTGGTTATTCAGGTATTCTCCTGTGTAAAATTGGAAGTGTCTTGGCGACGTTTCGACGAAGTCTCATTCGTCATCTTCAGGCTTCAGCTTTGTGCTTCTGGGAGCAAATATATACATATAAGCTCTCTCTCTCCCCCCCTCTCTCTCCAGTGGTGGGTTGCTACCGGTTCACCCCAGATCGGGCGAACTGGTAGCGGCGGGAGGCTCTGCCCACCCACCTGGATGCTTCTGCGCATGTGCACTAGCGAACTGGTAGCAAACTAAATTGAAACCCACTACTGTATCTATCTGTCTGTCTGTCTGTCTGTCTGTCCGTCCGTCCGTCCGTCCGTCCGTCCGTCCATCCATCCATCCATCCATCCATCCATCCATCCATCCATCCATCTATCTATCTATCTATCTATCTATCTATCTATCTATCTATCTATCTATCTATCTATCTATCATGTCTGTATATATATGTATATATATATAATTGCACACTGTCTAGAGAACCTCTGTGAAGGGGATGGGACGTTAAGAAATTTGATATATACTGGTAGATATCAAACTTCTTAACTTCCCGTCACCCTCACAAAGGGTCTCTGGGCGGTGTGCAATTTAATCAATATAATAAAACATTAGAAACCAAATCATTAAGGATAATTTTTTTAAAAAAAAAATAGTTCTTGACTTACGATCATAATTAAGCCCAAAATTTCTGTTCGCCGCGAGCTTAAAACTCATCTATTCATCTGCCCAGGACTGGACTAGATTTTAAATTTAAATTGGTTTTAATGGGTTTTATTATGTCATTTTTAATTATTTGGCCATGTGGAATAAGTTTTTTAATCGATGTTTTATTTTGTATTTATATGTACTTTTTTATCTGCCTGTGAACCGCCCTGAGTCCCTAGGGAGATAGGGCGGTATAAAAATACGAAAAATAAATAAATAAATAGATGTTTGTTATGTGAATTTTGCCCCTTTTTGCAACCTTTCTTATGTGAATCACTGCAATTGTTAAGTTAGTGACACGGCTGTTTAAATGAATCTGGCTTAAACTTCACTCCCATTTGGACTGATGAGGTTACCTAGTTGGGTAATGAAATGTCTGCAAGAAAACAGCCAAGATCAGAGAGCATTAAGGACCCACACACATCTACGTAACTGTATCTGCAGATTTGCTTTATTGTCTTGGCTTGGACTTGCCCTGACAGCAATGCTGAAGCCCTTTAAAATCAAGGAAAAGTCAAATTAAACCAGTCAAAGTGGAAGTCCTAAGCCCCTTTGCATGCAGCAAGATTCATGTTTACTCTGATGTGGCACGCAAAAAGTTTTCGTGCATGATTTGTAGCAGTGGTCACCAACCGGTGGTCCGTGGACCACTGGTGGTCTGTGAGAAAATTTTGGTGGTCCGCAGAAAAATTATTTGCATTTTTTATATTGCACTAAATCAGGGGTCCTCAAACTAAGGCCCCTGGGATGGATACGTGCAATGAACATTTGTGTTCTGTCCCCCCTTGCCTCCATCCGAGCAATGGCTTAATTAGCCGGCACACTAGCAAGCATCTGCCAAGTGTCTCTGTTATCTCCCTCGACGCCGATGAGTCACCCAGGAACAAACAGTACTTCAGCTCTTAGTTAAGCAGTTGATTTGCCTGCTATGAAGAGGCACAGCAGCTCTTGCTGCCTTTATATCCTGTGGGGTGTGGCTCCATGACTCGGCACTTCCTAGGCCTGCCCCACTCCTGCTCCTGTTGTTCCCGCCTCTCCTGCCTACGAAACCTAGGGTCCAGCCCTTGCTTCTGTTGTTCCCTCCTCTCCTGCCTACGAAACCTAGGATTCAACCATGCCTGATTGCCATCAGCTGGGTCTGGAGGCGTGGCCTGGGGGGGAAGAGTCAGGGGACGGAGGCCTCGTTATCTCTTCCACCTGACCTGCCTCTGGCTCCTGGAGCTGAGCCAGGTAAGCTGGTGCTCCCGAGGTAAATCCTGATGGCCCTTCCCCCTCACTTTCCAAGTCACTTTCTGGCAGGAGGCCCAGCTCGGGGGGCACAGACACAACAGTTTGTGTTACTGCAGAGAGTCTCCCCCTTCAGGGTCTTTTTGTGTGGGTCAGAGCTGGGCAGAAATTCCAACTCGGGGTCTGCTTCAGCCTTCTGGTGCGGGGCTTTGGGCAAAAGCTGGAGGGAAGTGCCTCTGGTGGTGGAGAGCCAGTTCCAGTGAGACTGCCTCATGGCCTGGAACTAGCTGACCATCTCAGCCCACTGAGCCTCCAGGCATCAGTACCTGGCCTTGCACTCTCACAGATCTTCCCTCTGCTTGGAAACCCTATGCTTGTAATCCTCAGTGAGGTACTTCTAGTGAGCTTCCTTCTCGATCAGATCCAATTTGAACTGAGCTGTTTTGCCAACTCTTTCTCGTGGTAGCTGCTTAGCTCCAACAACTGCTTCCTGTTGGGGCCCTTAGGGAGCCTGGGTGGGGAGGCGAGTAGAGTCTGGCGAGGTGCCCCTTGATGTGAGTGACATCGAGCTGGCCACGCCCACCCAGTCACATGACCACCTAGCCATGCTCGCCCAGATGGTCATTAGGCAGATCATATTAGTAGTCCGCGGGATTTAAAATTATGAATTTAGTGGTCCCTGAGATCCAAAAGGTTGGTGATCCCTGATTTGCAGGACAGAAGCATCTCAGGGGCTAAAATACAAGTAGTCCTCAACGTACAACCATAACGGAGGCCAAACCTTTTTGTTGCTAAGCGAGTTGCCACCTTTGGCAACCTTTCTTGCCATCGTTATTAAGTGAATCTGGCTTCCCCATTGACTTTGCTCATCAGAAGGTCACAAAAGGAGATCACATGACCTTGGGACCAGAAGTGGTCATTCAGCCGGTTCGTACCGGTTTGGGCGAACCGGTAGCGGTGACTGCATAGACGGCGCATGCAAGAACAAAGCATATGCGCGGAAGGCTGGGCGCATGTGTGGAAGGCGTGCACCCGTACGAAGCGAGCATATGCGCGCAGGGTGAACTAGTAGTAAGAATATGGGGAACGCACCACTGCCCGGGACACTGTGACCGTTATAACTATGAGTCACTTGCCAAGCGTCTGACTTTTGATCACATGGCCATGGGGTTGCTGCAATGGTCGTAAGTGTGAAAAACGGCCATAAGTCCATTTTTTTTCAGTGCTGTTGAAACTTTGAACTGTCACTAAACGAAGTGTCTTAAGCTGTGGACTGCTTGTATGTAACATTGGCGAAATCTACCAACTGGGCTGCGGCTGAAACTCTGGCAGAATCATCACCCCTAACGTCACCGTTCATCCCCTGAACTTTTTCAAATCGGGGGTCCTTGTTAGACAGAGCTGCCGATGGCCCACAAAATAGGTTTGTCACCTTTTGACACCTTGCCGTGCCCCAGATGAGCGCACACCACCCAGGATATGCACAGACGATAGTTAGCTGCGAGTTCTAGTGCGCTGCGCTTTGCCTGGCATTAATTTTGCACCCTTAACTAAGACGGGGGAATCGATAAGGAGCATGCCACAGGATTGACCTCTGATCCTCCGAGCTGCTGCATCATCTTAAACAAAAAAAACAACAACAGGAAAAAAACAAAACAAAAACCAACCAGCTCTCTGGGAAGAAAAAAAAAAAAAAAGGCTATTGATTCAGTCGAGTTAGTATTTTGCAAACCGAAACCCGCTTTAACAAATACCGGGATCAATATAGAACTTAGTTAAATCACTCTTCATTTTTTGTTTGTTTCCTAGTGGGCTGCCTGTTGTAAATTCATGGACCTTTTGCAACGCAACTAAGGACCGTAGTTTGCAAGGATGGTCTTCCTCAAAACCATGGAGGAAGAATTGTTTCGTCTTGTTCCTGTGATCCTTTTTCCCTCCATACATTCATTAAACATGTGGAGGGATTTTGTGTGTGTGTGTGTGTTATTGTTTCGCTGCTCAGCCCAAAACTTGTAGAATCATTTTCATGCTGCTTTTCTCGCTAATGAAACCGGGGTTGCCGCTTCTGAATTCAACCCTAATTTACAACGGACTTCTAAATCACCTTGCAGTTAGACTGGATATTCAAAAAAAAAAAAAAAAAAGGAAAAGAAAAGAAAGAAAGAAACTCAGCCAGAAAGCAAACAAACGAAGATAATTTGGCTTTCTTAGCATACCCACAATTTCAGCCTTGCCTTATATGGATATTTAGATTAAATCTTAGGCTGAAAGGGTTAGTCCTTCTCAACCCAACCTACCTCATCGAGTTGTTTTTGGGGAAAAACTGGAAAAAAATAAAAAATAAAAACAAGAACAAATGCTAGGTTTTTTGTCCTGAGGTCCTGGAGTTAGGGTGGGCTTCAAAATTTTTAGCAAGGGGTTCTCTGCCCGGTTGCTGGGTGGGTGTGGTCATACAAAACATTTGCTAGACCTATTCTTGAATACAGCTCACCTGTCTGGAACCCATACCACATCTCTGACATCAATACAATTGAACGCGTCCAGAAATATTTTACAAGAAGAGTTCTCCACTCCTCTGAAAACAACAAAATACCTTATGCTACCAGACTTGAAATCCTGGGTTTAGAAAACTTAGAACTCCGCCGACTCCGACAAGACCTGTGTTTAACACAGAGAATCATCTATTGCAATGTCCTTCCTGTTAAAGACTACTTCAGCTTCAATCGCAATAATACAGGAGCAAACAATAGATGCAAACTTAATGTTAACCGCTTCAATCTCGATTGCAGAAAATATGACTTCTGTAACAGAATCATCAGTGCTTGGAACACATTACCTGACTCTGTGGTCTCTTCTCAGAATCCCAAAAGCTTTAACCCAAAAACTTTCTACTATTGACCTCACTCCATTCCTAAGAGGACTATAAGGGGCGTGCATAAGAGCACAAAAGTGCCTACCATTCCTGTCCTATTGTTCCCTTTCATTATATCAAATTAATATAGTTGTTGCATACTTTTGCTTATATATTATGTTTGTGTATACTAATTGCTACCAACCTGCCTTCCATTGAGTACCTGTATACTGCACGAATCAAGAAGAAAACCGTGAAAATATTTGCAGATCACTCGCATCCTGGACATAAACTGTTTCAACTCCTACCCTCAAAACGACGCTATGGAGCACTGCACACCAGAACAACTAGACACAAGAACAGTTTTTTCCCGAAGGCCATCACTCTGCTAAACAAATAATTCCCTCAACACTGTCAAACTATTTACTAAATCTGCACTACTATTAATCTTCTCATCGTTCCCATCACCAATCTCTTTCCACTTATGACTGTATGACTGTAACTCTGTTGCTGGCAATCCTTATGATTTATATTGATATATTGACCATCAATTGTGTTGTAAATGTTGTACCTTGATGAACGTATCTTTTCTTTTATGTACACTGAGAGCATATGCACCAAGACAAATTCCTTGTGTGTCCAATCACACTTGGCCAATAAAATTCTATTCTATTGTGACAAAATAAAAAAAATAAAAAAATAAAACAAATTGTGGTGGTGGCCTAGTTGGCCTCCTGCACAGTGGTGATGGTGGGGTGTTTTTGTTCTCCTCAGGCTCAGGTGGCTTTCCTCGAGCCTCCAGGAGGGTAAAAACGGCCGCTCCAGGCTCCAGAGGCTCACTGGAGGTCAGAAATGGGCCTGTTTCCCGTTTCTGTTTCCAGCCTTCCCGAACTTCCGTTAGCCCGGTTTTTCACCTTCCCTGGGGCTCCGGCACATGCTGCACTTACCTGCATCCAAAATGGGCCATGTGGGGTCTCCTGGGAGGGGTGGGTGGGCGGAGCCAGCCAGGAGTGGGATTTGGGGGAGATTCCCCGAACTGCACAGAATCTTAGCTAGAGGTTCTCCCGAACCCCTGCGAAACCCCCATCAGCCCACCTCTGCTCTGGAGGCGATCGATTCAATATTTAATTATTGCAAACACACTCTTTTTAAAAGAGAATATTTGCAGCTCAGGGTCGAACTGTGGGGTCTCCGAGCTTGGTTCTTTTCTTGCAAATGTTTCATTACCTTTGAGCACCGATGAGAGTACCCAGCAGGGTTATGAAACATCGGCAAGAAAACGCACCAAGGGAAACCATAGCCAATATCTATCTATCCTTTGCTTGAAGGTTCCCAATGCAGGAGAAAACTCTGTTGCTTTTTGGTGCCACCACTGAACCAACCAAACAACCCTCATAGACAACCGGAATTTGTGTTCATGTAACTTCAAATCATTTATTCCGGTGCCTGGAATGACAAA
>NC_080545.1:94457150-94577150 GCF_028640845.1 Ahaetulla prasina
AATGAAGACTAGAGGGGGGACTAAAGGGGACACAGTGACTCAGGGGCTAGGACGTTGAGTTTGTTGATCGAAAGGTCGGCAGCTCAGCGGTTCGAATCCCTAGTGCTGCCGTGTAACGGGGTGAGCTCCCGTTACTTGTCCCAGCTTCTGCCAACCTAGCAGTTTCGAAAGCACGTAAAAATGCAAGTAGAAAAAATAGGAACCACCTTGGTGGAAGGTAACAGCGTTCCGTGCGCCTTTGGTGTTGAGTCATGCCGGCCACATGACTATGGAGACGTCTTCAGACAGCGCTGGCTCTTCGGCTTTGAAACGGAGATGAGCACCATCCCCTATAGTCAGCAACAACTAGCACGTATGTGCGAGGGGAACCTTTACCTTTAGTCTAATGAAAAGAAAAATTAGGGGTGACATGATAGCAGTCTTACAATATTTGAGGGGCTGCCACAAAGAAGACGGGGTCAACCTGTTCTTCAAAACACCTGAAGGCAGGACAAGAAGCAACAGATGGAAACTAATCCAGGAGAGAAGCAACCTAGAACTAAGGAGAAAATTTCTGACAGTGAGAACAATTAATCAATGGAACAGCTTGCCTTCAGAAGCTATGGAGGCTCCATCGCTGTAGGTTTTTAAGAAGAGATTGGACTGCTATTTGTCTGAAATTAGTAGACCAGAGGAATGCTGTCGATATAATTTACTTGGACTTCAGTAAAGCATTTGATAAAGTAGATCATAAACTACTACTAGATAAAATAGAAAAATGTGGGTTAGACAGCACCACCACCAGATGGATTCGTAACTGGCTGACCAACCGCACTCAACGTGTAGTCCTCAACGGAACTACATCCACATGGAGGGAAGTATGCAGTGGGGTACCCCAAGGCTCTGTTTTAGGCCCAGTACTCTTCAACATCTTCATCAATGACTTGGACGAGGGGATAGATGGGGAACTCATCAAATTTGCAGATGACACCAAGCTGGCAGGAATAGCCAACACTCCAGAAGATAGGCTCAAATTACAGAAAGATTTTAACAGACTTGAACATTGGGCGCTATCTAACAAAATGAAATTCAACAGCGAAAAAAGTAAGGTTTAGGCCAAAAAAACAAAATGCACAGGTACTGGATATGTGGTACCTTGCTCAATAGTAGTAACTGTGAGAGGGATCTTGGAGTCCTAGTGGACAACCATTTAGATATGAGCCAGCAGTGTGCAGCTGCTGCTAAAAAAGCCAACACAGTTCTGGGCTGCATAAACAGAGGGATAGAATTAAGATCACATGAAGTGTTAGTGCCACTATAATATCTTGGTAAGGCCACACTTGGAATATTGCATTCAGTTTTGGTTGCCACGATGTAAAAAAGATGTTGAGACTCTAGAAAGAGTGCAGAGAAGAGCAACAAAGATGATTAGGGGACTGGAGGCTAAAACATATGAAGAACGATTGCAGGAACTGGGTATGTCTAGTTTAATGAAAAGAAGGACTAGGGGAGACATGATAGCAGTGTTCCAATATCTCAGGGGTTGCCACAAAGAAGAGGGAGTTTGGCTGTTCTCCAAAGCACCTGAGGGTAGAACAAGAAGCAATGGATGGAAACTGATCAAGGAAAGAAGCAACTTAGAACTAAGGAGAAATTTCCTGACAGTTAGAACAATTAATAAGTGGAACGACTTGCCTGCAGAAGTTGTGAATGCTCCAACACTGGAAATTTTTAAGAAAATGTTGGATAACCATCTGTCTGAGATGATGTAGGGTTTCCTGCCTGGGCAGGGGGTTGGACTAGAAGGCCTCCAAGGTCCCTTCCAACTCTGTTATTATTATTATTAAATGATATGGAGTCTCCTGCTTGAGCAGGGGGTTGGGCTAGAAGACCTTTAAGATCTCTTCCAACTGTGTTATTGTTTTATCCCAGGGGTAGTCAACCTTTTTATACCTACCGCCCACTTTTGTATCTCTGTTAGTAGTAAAATTTTCTAACCGCCCACCGGTTCCACAGTAATGCGCCGTGTATCATCATCTGCACATGCCTCTCGCACATCGTGGATTGGGTTGGGGGGGAGGCCGCCGGCTACCAGCTCTGCTTGTCTGTTACAGCTGGGTGGTGTGGGGGGAGATGCGCGAGCTATTCTGGGACGAGATTCTTTTGTTTGCGGTCACACTATAGCGCCATTTAGTTTCACTTACGTAACGTGAACTAAACTTATGCGCGGGCGATACAAATAGTATATTTTCAGAAATTTAAATTGTCATGGAGAATTTTAGGAAAATCTAATGAAAATTAAATAATTTAAATAATGCTATGAATTTTTTTAAAAAAAGTCAATTAAATTAAAAAAAAGGAAAGTGCTTCAGTATAGGACAAAACCCCTACCGCCCACCATGAAAGCTGCAACGCCCACTAGTGGGCAGTAGCGACCAGGTTGACTACCACTGTTTTATCCTGTTCAATACTAATTTCACTCATCTACAAAATCTGGATAATATCAGATAGATGCTACCATAACTTGTGGGTGCTCCATCACTGGAAGTTTTTAAGAAGAAATTGGACAACCATTTGTCCAAAGTAGTATAGAGTTCCCTGCTTGAGCAAGGGGTTGGACTAGAAGACCTTCAAGGTCCCTTCCAATTCTATTCTTCTTCTTAAGGCTGGATTCTCAGAATCAGAGCAGTTGATCTTTGGATTATGAACGAAGTGAAAGTTGGTTTCTTCCAAGAACACACAACCTTTTCTGCTAGAAGTGGGCAATCCAGGGGCTTTGCTCCTCAAATTCGTTCAACCTCAGGCTGAAAAACGAAATTTCACTTCTTTTAAATTTAATTAAAATGTAGTTAATAGGATTACTCTCCAATCATGTAGCTCAAGAATTTTTCGCTGCTGGGACATGAAACCTTACAAGCTGGTAATTTTTCAATGTCCCTGCAAGATACACTCAGGATTTTCAGAGACTGCATTTGTCCTTTGTAACCACAAACCATAGTTTCTGAGTAGGGAGGGTCTAAAAGTCAAGGCCATTGTGACTTTTTTGCCCCTGTTTAGCCTACAGAAAAAACAAGATTGGAAGGTTCACATTTCTGGTTTATATGCGTTTATAAAGTTTGGTCAGGGATGCGGTGACTCAGGGGTTAAGATGCTGAGCTCGTCGATCGAAAGGTTGGCAGTTCAGCGGTTCGAATCCCTAGTGCTGCCGAGTAACAGGGTGAGCTCCCCTGACTTGTCCCAGCTTCTGCCAACCTAGCAGTTCGAAAGCACGTAAAAAAGGCAAGTAGAAAAAATAGGGACCACCTTTGGTGGGAAGGGAACAGCGTTCCGTGCGCCTTTAGCGTTGAGTCATGCCGGCCACGTGATCCCGGAGGCCTCTTCGGACAGCGCTGGCTCTTCGGCTTTGAAACGGAGATGAGTACCGCCCCCTAGAGTCGGGAATGACTAGCACATATGTGCGAGGGGAACATTTACCTTTACCTTTAAGGGTTGGTCATCTTTGCCCTACCCTTTGAGAGTTAAATCCTTCCACCCTGTGGTATTTTAAAGAATATTCCCAGGGCAGCAAATGCTATATTATTTTTGTGATGTGAAGATGAGGGATGTTTTGAGCTCTCCAACACAAAACATTGGTTTCCACAATGGATGATGAAAAGCCTGTAGAACATAAACATCATCTTGACGTCCCTTTCAGCAGTTTTCAATACCCGTATCAATCTTGAGGGGTAAAAAAATATATGACAAAATCAATAAGATGATGATAGGTTACACAAAACTGTGGGTTTGTGGTTGTTGTTGGGGGTTTTTTTTTGGGGGGGGGGTGCAGCAGAAACTCACAGAAGGGCCAAGCGACTTGCAAAAAAAGCAAAAAAAAAAAGAGCTAGAGATGGATTTTGGAGGCGGATAAAATTTGAGAAACAATTTTTCCCCCATTAGATTTTCAAATGCAGCGTTGGCTTTTTAGAGAAATTGATGGATCTTGAAGTACGGATAAATTTATGCAATCATTAACAATAAAAGCATTGTTTCTAAATGGCAGTTCTAGATAAAGACTCTATTAACTTCTAACTACTTTGGGACTGAATATTGTAAATTCGAAGGAAATTAAGACAATATATTCTTTGGAAAGAATTTTCTGTAGGGGTGCTTTCAACCACTAACACTCTCTCCATTGGCCAGGCTGGCTAGGGATCTGTTGATGGGACTTGTGGCTCAGCACCCTTTGCAGCATTATAAGTTTGTTAAATCCTTTGCTAACCCTTTGTTTGATTAACCAATGGATTTCTGAATTATTGATGGACTGGTACAATTTATAGGCTGCCTGACTCACAATGATTCTGGGAGGTTTACAATTAAAACATTTTTAAAATGTACAAAAGGGAAAAAGAAGCCAGGAGCAGTAAGAGCAGGATAGGATAGGATATAGGATATAGGATATAGGATATAGGATATAGGATATAGGATATAGGATATAGGATATAGGATATAGGATAGAATAGAATAGAATAGAATAGAATAGAATAGAATAGAATAGAATAGAATAGAATAGAATAGAATAGAGGAGAGGAGAGGAGAGGAGAGGAGAGGAGAGGAGAGGAGAGGAGAGGAGAGGAGAGGAGAGGAGAAGAGAGAATTAGACTAGACTAGACTAGACTAGAATAGAATAGAATACAGGATCGGATAGAATTAGAAGAGAAGAGAAGAGAAGGGAGGAGAGGAGAGGAGAGGAGAGGAGAGGAGAGGAGAGGAGAAGAGAGGAGAGGAGAGGAGAGGAGAGAATTATTAGAATAGAATGGGATGGGATGGGATGGGATGGGATGGGATGGGATGGGATGGGATAGAATAAAATAGAATAGAATAGAATAGAATAGAATAGAATAGAATAGAATAGAATAGAATAGAATAGAATAGAATGGGATGGGATGGGATGGGATGGGATGGGATGGGATGGGATAGAATAGAATAGAATAGAATAGAATAGAATAGAATAGAATAGAATAGAGGATAGGATATAATTAGAATAGAATAGAATAGAATAGAATTCTTATTCACTTATGGACGCAGCTTCCTCACGGTCATGTGATCAAAATTTAGGTGCTTGGCAACTGGCGTGTATTTAGAATATAGAATAGAATAGAGCTGGAAGGGACCTTGGAGGTCTTCTAGTCCAGCCCCCTGCTCAAGCAGAACCTATTCCATTTCAGACAAGTTGCTGTCTAGTTTCTTCTTTAAAACCTCCAGCGATGGAGCACCCACAACCTCTGAAGGCAACCTCTGTTCCCAAAGTTAATTGTCCTCACTGTCAGGAAGTTTCTCCTTAATTCCAGGTTGCTTCTCTCTTTCATTAAGGTAAAGGTAAAGGTTCCCCTCGCACATATGTGTTAGTCGTTCCTGACTCTAGGGGGCGGTGCTCATCTCCGTTTCAAAGCCGAAGAGCCAGCGCTGTCCGAAGACGTCTCCGTGGTCATGTGGCCGGCATGACTCAACGCCAAAGGCGCACGGAACGCTGTTACCTTCCCACTAAAGGTGGTCCCTATTTTTTCTACTTACATTTTTACGTGCTTTCAAAACTGCTAGGTTGGCAGAAGCTGGGACAAGTAACAGGAGCTCACCCCATTACATGGCAGCACTAGGGATTCGAACCGCTGAGCTGCCGACCTTTTGATCAACAAGCTCAACGTCCTAGCCCCTGAGCCACCACGTCCCTTCTCTTTCATTAGTTTCTTTCATTAGTCTCTTTCATTAGTTTCCAATCATTGTTTCTTGTCTTGCCTTCTCTGGTGCTTTGGAAAATAACTTGACATCCTCATCTCTGTGGCAGCCCCTCAAATATTGGAATGTTGCTATCATGTCACCCCTAATTCTTCTTTTCCCTAGACTTGTGATGGTGAACCTATGGCACGCATGCCAGAAGTGGCATGCAGATCCATCTCTCCAACATGCGAGCTGTCACCCGTTGCTCTTCTGGGTTCCTGTTGTGACTCCAGCCCCCGAACCTGGCCCCATGCCTGAAAGTGACTCCGAGAGTGAGGGGGAAGGGCCGGTAAGGCTTACCTTGGGAGAACAGATTCCTTTGGCTCAGCTCCAGGAGCCAGAACCAGACCAGTTGGAGGACGTAATGAGGCCATCATCCCGATTCCTCCCTTCCCCAGGCTATGCCTTCAGACCCAGCTGATAATAATAAGAATCAAGCTTGGATTAACTTCAGAAGATTAGAGAGCTGGCATCATCAAAGGGAAGGGTGGGGCAGGAGCCCCACCCCACAGGATATATAAGGAGCTTTGGGACTGCTCTCAGTTCCACGGGAAGCAAAAGATTAGCTGAACCATTTCAAAGAGAGCTGAAAGTCTTACTCTGTGAGTCATTTGTTTGAACTTTGGCAGGCAGCTGCGATTTCTCTGCCAGGACTGGTAAGAGCCGTGAATCCACTGGCTCAAGGCCAGCTCATTACTCCGAGGTGGGGAAGGAGACAGAACAGTTCCAGATCGCTGGCCAGCTGGTCTTCACATGCGCAGGAGCACCGGGAGACCAGAAAAGCAGCTGCCAGTGCACATGCATGCATGTACTGGTCGGCTGCTCTCCTGGTTTCTGATGCACACATGCGTGCATGGTGGCTGCTTTTCTGGTTTTCAGCACACACACACACACACACTCCCATTTCAACACTCGGTGCTGAAAAGGTTCGCCAATACTGCTCTAGACTATCCAAACCCAAATCCTGCAGCTGTCCTTCATATATTTTAGTCTCCAGGCCTTTGAACATCTTGGTTGCTGCTCTTTGCACTTTTTCCAAAACCTCAACATCTTTTTTGTAATGGGGTGACCAAAATTGGTTGCAGTATTCCAGGCGTGGTCTTACATAGGGCTTTATAAAGCAGTACTAGTACTGTTGCAACCCAGGCCCAAGTAGGTAGTAATAAACTTAGTCCGTGGAAAAACAAACTTTATTCGAACAGCTGGGAATTACTTCATTCCCAGCGTCGTTCAACTCAAAGTAAAACAAACGCCTCCCAGCACAAATTCCTCAGTTATCTCACAAACCTTAGTCCAATTAAGCAAACTGCCAAAGGCCCTTCCTGTCAAACATCCAAAAGCCACAAAAGCAAAGATTTATACGAAGCAGAAGACGAAGCAGAAGACGCAGCTACATCGTTATTTTCTGGCAAAGCTGAAACACCGGTGCTGGTCTGTTTTATGCCTTATGGGAGGGGCCAATCATCTCTTGGCCTTACTCCCGAGTTGTCCTCTCTGCTTGAGCTGCTCTTGCCTTCTGGCAGCTCTTCTCATGTGTGCATTAGGAACAGGGTCCTTTTGTTCCTTTGCCTCACTACTATCAGTCTCTGGAAGCTCAGGAGTCCGCACCTCGCTCCCCAATGGCCCTGGCCTCACCTCAGCCTCATCGCTGTCCGACTCCATTGCCAGCTCCATAGGCTGCTGACGGACCACAACAAGTACTTCACATGATCTTGATTCTATGCTTCTGTTTATACCCAGGATTGTATTAGCTTTTTTTGGCTGCTGCCGCACACTGCTGGCTCATGTTTAAGTAATTGTCCACTAGGTCCCTCTCACAGTTACTGTTTTTTGAGCCAGGTCTTGCCTAGTCTGTATTTGTACTTTTAATTTAATGTATTTGTACTTTTAATAGAGATCACTACCCTCCGGCCGCTCTGGGTAACCCTGGGAGACAGCCTTGAGAAAGATATGTGCTCCTGTCTTTGGCTGCCATGCTGCTTCGTCGGTTTCCCATCCCCCTTGCCTACAGCAACTGAAGAGCAGGCCAGGAATGCTTTGCGAGTTGACAAAGTGGTCTTTTGCACCCAGAAATGCCAAGATCAGGAGTTACAGGGGTTACACTCTTTGAGAGTTTTCCCAAACTTTTCTGTTAATTCTTTTTTTAGTGCCTCCTCAGAATCCCTGATGAAGAGGCAAAGCCGTATTGATAGAAAATTGTCTGTGTTTGAGCGTACATCCTTCCCTTCCTCCCCCTGCCTAAATGTAAAACTTTGCTTTCCTGCACCTTTATGATGGTTGCAGTGTCCCAGGGTCATGTGATCACTATTTGCAAACTTGGCAGGTGACTTCCAACAATGCGGGAAACCGATTTATATCGGTGAATGGCGCATAGGGCCGGTGAATGGCGCAGGCTGGTAAGGCCTGTTATTAAGAACAGCCTGTTATTAAGAACACAAAGCCTGCAATTACTGCAGGTTCGAGCCCGGCCCAAGGTTGACTCAGCCTTCCATCCTTTATAAGGTAGGTAAAATGAGGACCCAGATTGTTGGGGGGGCAATAAGTTGACTTTGTAAAAATATACAAATAGAATGAGACTATTGCCTTATACACTGTAAGCCGCCCTGAGTCTTCGGAGAAGGGCGGGGTATAAATGTAAACAATTAAAAAAAAAAAACGGCTGTATGACGCTCTTAGAAATTGCAGTGATTTCCTTAACAACCGTGGCAAAATGGTTTTAAAATTGAATGTGAATCCTTTAATGACGGCCTTGCTTAGCGACAGAGATTCTAGTCCCAACTGTGGTGGGGACTACTTATATTGCTGAATTGATCATTTAATGTTAGTTTTCATCTATAGCAGTGCCAATGATCTATCAGTTACTTCAAACGTCTATCATATTTAACACCTGATTAAGCATCAGGTAACCCCAGCTGACTGCGGGATTAAAGCAGGATGCATTATTAACTTTCTTCGGACTGAAGCAAATGGATTGTTTTTCCTCCTTCTTTTTCTAAATAAGTCAATTGCTCTAATTTGGTATTGTAGGAAGTTAAAACCCACTTGTTCTGTCCCCCCTCGCCTCCCTCCGAGTGATGGCTTAATTAGCTGGCACTATCAGCTCTGGCAGCAAACTAGTGAGCGTCTGCCAAATGACTCTGTTATCTCCCTTGATGCCGATGAGTCACCCAGGAACAAACAGTACTTCAGCTCTTAATTAAGCAGTTGATTTGCCTACTACGAAGAGGCACAGCAGCTCTTGCTGCTCTTATATCCTGTGGGGTGTGGCTCCATGATTCAGCACTTCCTAGGCCTGCCCCACCTCTGCTTCTGTTGTTCCTGCCTCTCCTGCCTATGAAACCTAAGGTCCAGCCAGGCCTGATTGCCATCAGCTGGGTCTGGAGGCGTGGCCTGGGGGAAAAGAATCAGGGGACGGAGGCCTCGTTATCGCCTCCACCTGGCCTGCCTCTGGCTCCTGGAGCTGATCCAGGGAAGCCGGTGCTCCCGAGGTAAGTCCTGATGGCCCTTCCCCCTCACTTTCCAAGTCACTTTCTGGCAGGAGGCCTGGCTCGGGGGGGCGCAGACACAACACCATCCCTCTTCTAGAAAATGAAATATTATGGGAAATATTAAAAAGACAGAATATTTCCCCCAAAAGGGAGGCAGAAACTCAGCCCCACCACCACCTTTGTCAAGGAGCCATTAAGGTCTGGGCCAGTCTATTATACATAACAAAGATCTACTTCCTTCAGGCAGAGCCATAGCAGGAATTGCCCAGAGTCCTTTCATTACATCATCACCCAGCAAGAGTCAACCAAGCCTGGGACACAGACAACCTGCAAAGTTACCCCCGCATGGCCCCATGGGAGTCTGACAACCAATCAGAACACAAGCTCAAATTGAAAGCCCAACAGAGGGCATAAAACCCAGGCACACTCGGCATCTCAGCCCTTTTTTTCACCCAAGATCTTCAAGGCATGCAATCCTGTTCATCCATAAACCTTCTGTCCAAGCAACTTCCTCCCTTTTAAAATTTCATTGGCCGCTGGGCTGCCTTGGATTCTTACACGATTCAAACCTGTATTTTAGGAACAGTGAAATATCGATATTTATGTCTTTAGTGAAATGCATCAGCGTCATGGCTATTCCACCTCCTTTCTCGGATAAGTACAAAGTCATCTTGTTAAAATAACGATCAGAGCCTTGGCGGATATATATCAGCGAGGCTCCTTGGAAAGGTCTATCAGAACCTCCTGTCCTGCATTTCAAAGAACAATCCTGCAGAGCTTTGAAGGTTATCCGTCTCTCCGTTTTTCCTTTCTTGCATCCTTACAAGCGGTAAAAGGAATTCTTCCCTGCTTTTGGGGGGTCTCTATAGATAGCACGTGCACATGTTCAAACAGCCTTTGATCCGCATTCCAGACAAGATCTATGTCAAAGTTTTTCAAACTGTGTTCTGTAGAACCCTAAGGTTTTCTGAGGATTTCATAGGGTTAGCCGAGACACCAAAGGGGGAGGAAGGGAAGGATGTACGCTCAAACACAGACAATTTTCTATCAATACAGCTTTGCCTCTTCATCGGGGATTCTGAGGATGCACTAAAAAAAGAATTAACAGAAAAGTTTGGGAAAACTCTCAAAGAGTGTAACCCCTGTAACTCCTGATCTTGGCATTTCTGGGCGCAAAAGACCACTTTGTCAACTCGCAAAGCATTCCTGGCCTGCTCTTCAGTTGCTGTAGGCAAGGGGGATGGGAAACCGACGAAGCAGCATGGCAGCCAAAGACAGGAGCACATTCCAGACATATCTTTCTCAAGGCTGTCTCCCAGGGTTACCCAGAGAGGCCGGAGGGTAGTGATCTTTACAATCCGCAAAATTGCTCCGTTGGCGAATGTGATTGATGACACATCCTGGGGGGAGGGGGGAAACAGGGTCATGATTGAGGCCGTAAAAAATGTGAGGTCAGAGTTGGCTACACCTGGAATGTGCTGACATGAAGCTCTTAATAAACAACTGGATTTCTTTTGAAGCTTGGCTCGAGTCTCATGATTTAATTAGGGCATCTGTCGGAACCCTGACACTGTCGTTCACTGCAACCTGCTCGCTTGGATGGATGGAGATGTGGAGAGAGCAAAAAGGACAACTTAGGAGTAAGGCCAGGAGTTGATTGGCCCCTCCCATAAGGCTTGAAAGAGCAGCAACGGCTCTTGGGCTCTTTGTGGGAAAGCAACGTTGCTACATTTGTTTCTTGTTGGTGTCTCTTGTTTCTGAATTTCGTAGGGTTCTTGCCAAGAAAAGCCTTTGGCAGGGTGCCAAAGAAGACAAAGGTTTGTGATAAGGCCAAAGGACTTTTTCTGAAGGATTTGTTTTGGAACTAATTTGGACTGTATTAATAAAACATGTTTGTATAGGACTGATTGTGTCTAGGTCACAACACTGAGTGACTTAGGGTCAATCATCAGAAGGCAGTGAAACCTAGGCATGAGAGCCAGTTGGGTGACTTTGGGCCAACTACCGGGAGACTGGGAGTTCTAGTCCCACCTTAGGCATGAAATACAACTTAGTGACTTTGGGCCATTTACTCTGTCTCAGCCCACCCCACCCCACAGGGTTGTTGTTGTGAGGGGAAAAACTCAGAAACCTCAAACTGCCCAAGGAGCTACTGATCCAGTTCTACAGAGGAAATATTGAGTTTGTCATCTGCACCTCTATAACTGTCTGGTTCGGTTCTGCAACCCAACAAGAAAGACACAGACTTCAGAGGATCATTAGAACGGCAGAAAAAACAATTGCTACCAACCTGCCTTCCATTGAGGATCTGTATACTGCACGAATCAAGAAGAGGGCCGTGAAAATATTTGCAGATCCCTCACATCCTGGACATAAATTGTTTCAACTCCTACCCTCAAAACGATGCTATAGAGAACTGCACACCAGAACAACTAGACACAAGAACAGATTTTTCCCGAAGGCCATCACTCTGCTAAACAAATAATTCCCTCAACAATGTCAAACTATTTACTAAATCTACATTACTATTAATCTTCTCATCATTTTCATCACCAATCTCTTTCCACTTATGACTGTATGACTATAACTTTTTGTTGTTATCACTAAGGGTTAAATTGCAACCTATGACTATCATTTGTTTTGTAAATGTTGTACCTTTGATGAAGGTATTTTTTTTTCATTCTTTTTCTTTTTTCACACTTTTTCTTTTTTCACACTTGGGCAATAAATTCTATTCTATTCTATTCTATTCTATTCTATTCTATTCTATTCTATTCTATTCTATTCTATTCTATTCTATTCTATTCTATTCTATTCTATTCTATTCTATTCTATTCTAAAAGGGGACAAGGAATGCCAACATTACATATGTTCCCCTCCTCCTTGAGTTACTTATAAAGTAATAAAGGCAGGATAAAAGAAATCTAATAAATAAAATGCATACATATAATACCGTGAGTCTGTTTTGTATTTTGAGTTTTCCCTAGGCATTGGGCCACTGGTTTCACTGAGTGCAAAGCAAGAAAGAACAAAATGATGCCAAAAACAGGGGGGCGCAGGGATGAAGAGAAAGAGTTGAACACTTTCTCTTGGTAATCTTCGAAAAGAAAAATGACAGTCAGATTCTTTATTCTAATAATGTTTGATTGACGTCTGTTCCTTTTCTGATGATAAACTGAACAGATTTTGGAATGAGAGTGCAAATCCAGCAGGAAAGAGAGGGGGGGAGGGAGAAGATAGATAGATAGATGATAGATAGATAGATAGATAGATAGATAGATGATAGATAGATAGATAGATGGATGGATAGAGTGAGAGAGATATGAAAAATACAGATAGATGAGAGAGAGAGAGAGAGAGAGAAATAGATATAGATAGATAAATGAGAGTGTATGTGTAAGAGATGAAAGATAGATAGATAGATAGATAGATAGATAGATAGATAGATAGATAGATAGATAGATAGATAGATAGATAGATAGATGAAAGATAGCTAGCTAGCTAGCTAGCTAGATAGATAGAGTGAGTGAGTGAGAGAGATATGAAAAATACAGATAGATGAGAGAGAGAGAGAGAGAGACAAATAGATATAGATAGATAAATGAGAGTGTGTGTAAGAGATGAAAGATAGATAGATAGATGAGAGAGAGAGAGAGAGAGACAAATAGATATAGATAGATAAATGAGAGTGTGTGTAAGAGATGAAAGATAGATAGATAGATAGCTAGAGAGAGAGAGAGAGTGAGAGAGATATGAAAAATACAGATAGATGAGAGAGAGAGAGAGAGAGACAAATAGATATAGATAGATAAATGAGAGTGTGTGTGTAAGAGATGAAAGCTAGATAGATAAATAGATAGATAGATAGATAGATAGATAGATAGATAGATAGATAGATAGATGAAAGCTAGATAGATATAGATAGAGTGAGAGAGAGATGAAAGATGGATGATAGATAGATAGAATGAAAGAGCAAGAGAAAGATAGATAGATAGATAAATAGATAGATAGATAGACAGACAGACAAGACAGACAGACAGGCGGATGGAGATAGAAAGAGAATAAAAGAGAGAGAGAGAGAGAAATAGTGCAGCAAGGACTGATGGGGAAATGACTGACAATATTGATAAAGGAACAAAATAACCGCAAATGAAATTTAATTCATTTATTTGAAACATTTATATGGCTGCCTCTCTTATGCCCAACCCTGGGTGGTTTCCAATTGAGAAAATTAGCAGTGAGGTTCTCCAGAGGGATCCATATTGCTTTAAGAGGAAGTGTGTGTGTTTGTGTGTGTGTGTGTGAGAGAGAGAGAGAGAGAGAGACGCATTTGGGCCCACCCACCTGTCATAGTGCTGCTGCGTGAGGCATCAACCTGTCCATTGAGTCACACCATCTGTGAAATAGCTGCTTTCGGAGCCACACACAGCTGGTTAGTGGGCCGTTCAAGCTGTCAGCAAGAACGCCGGACTGGCTACACATGAACGAACCGAGAAGCGTGTTGCTTGAATGTGATCGCTTGTACGTCAAGGAAACAAGCGCAGGGCAGCTTTGAAAGCAAGCCAACAAAGCTGCAGAGTGTTTGTTGCGCGGCACAATTAGAATCTGGGGCTGGGTGGTGGCAGGGGGGGGGAGAGGAAGGAAGTATGTCGTTGAAAGGCAAATTTGTTCCTTTTCCAAACTGGAAATCTTTAGCCTCGATGCAACAGGTTAAATGTTCCAACCCGTAAATGTTAACTTTCTGGTGCCGTTTTTGAGATCAGCTGAAGCCACCGAGCGGATGGATAGGACATGGGACAAAAATTCAATCGGTAGAGACAGTGAGGAGGAGAAAGGAAAGGCAACCTGTTAGATAAAATGAGAGAAGGAAACGATTTATGTGCAGAAAACTGCAAAATGAGCAAACAGTGGGATAGCAGTATTCCAATATTTGAGGGGCTGCCAAAGGAGGGGGGGTCAACTTATTTTCCTAAGCACCAGAAGGCAAGACAAGAAACAATGGATGGAAACTAATCAAGGAGAGAAGGAACCTGGAATTAAGGAGAAACTTCCTAACAATGAGCGCAATTAACCAGTGGAAAAGTCTGGCTGCAGAAGTTGTGAGTGAGTCATTTTCTTCATCATTCATAATTCTTGATTACAGCTCGCCTGTCTGGAACCCATACCACATTTCTGACATCAATACAGTTGAGCTGTCCAGAGGTATTTTACGAGAAGAGTTCTCCACTCCTCCGTAACCAACAAAATACCTTATGCCACCAGACTTGAAATCCTGGGTCTAGAAAAGATGGAACTCCGTCGCCTTCGACAGGACCTGGGTTTAGCTCATAGAATCATCTATTTTAATGTCCTTCCTGTTAAAGACTACTTCAGTTTCAACTGCAATAATACAAGAGCTACCAATAGATTTAAACTTAATGTCAACCGCTCCAATTTGGATTGCAGAGAATATGACTTCTGTAACAGAATTATCTGTGCTTGGAATGCATTACCTGACTCTGTGGTCTCTTCTCATAACCCCAAAAGCTTTAACCAAAATCTATCCACTGTTGACCTCACCCCATTCCTAAGAGGACTTTAAGGGGCGTGCATAAGAGCACAAATGTGCCTATCGTTCCTGTCCTATTGTTTCTTTACACACACACACACACACACGCACACACACACACACACACACACACACACACATATAACATATAACATAACATAACAACAGAGTTGGAAGGGACCTTGGAGGCCTTCTAGTCCAACCCCCTGCCTAGGCAGGAACCCTACACCATATTCGGGTTTTCTCCTGCATAAAATTGGAAGTGTCTTGGCGACGTTTCGACGAAGTCTCATTCGTCATCTTCAGGCTTCAGCTTCGTGCTTCTGGGAGCAATGTGTGATCGCAGCTGTGATCACACATTGCTCCCAAGCTGAAGCCTGAAGATGACGAATGAGACTTCGTCAAACGCCGCCAAGACACTTCCAATTTCTGTGAGAAAACCCAACAACCAAAGACCTATATATATATATGGGTCTTTGGTTATTCGGGTTTTCTCCCGCGTAAAATTGGAAGTGTTCCACTTCCAATTTTACGCGGGAGAAAACCCGAATAACCAAAGACCTACAGGTGACCAGCACGCATGCGCATGCTGGAAACCAGAAGCTCAGCTTTCTGCCACGCACATGTGCATTGGGGAGCTGCTCTTCTGGTTTCTGGCGCTCCCGCACATGCACGCCAGAGACCTGCTCTTCTGGTTTCCGGCGCTCCTGCACATGCACGCCAGGGAGCTGCTCTTCTGATTTCTGGTGCTCCCGCGCATGCATGCCAGAGACCTGCTCTTCTGGTTTCCGGCGCTCCCGCACATGCACGCCAGGGAGCTGCTCTTCTGATTTCTGGTGCTCCCGCGCATGCATGCCAGAGACCTGCTCTTCTGGTTTCTGGCACTCACGCGCATGCATGCCAGAGAGCTGCTCTTCTGGTTTCCGGTGGTCCCACATGTGCATGCCAGAGACCTGCTCTTCTGGTTTCCGGCGCTCCCATGTGTGCACGCCAGGGAGCTGCTCTTCCGGCTTCCAGCTCCGTTCTCCTGTGCAGGGCAACAAAAAAAGACCCAGCGATCAACTGTGACTCGATCAGCTGGGACTCGGGAGGCATTGAGGTGGTATTTGCCGGTTCTCTGAACTACTCAAAATTCCTGCTACCGGTTCGTTAGAATTGGTCAGAACCGGCTGAATACCAACTCTGGCTGGCCTATAGGAATATAGTATAAAAATATGCATATATTACAAGTGTGCATAAAACTGGATTTTATTCCACCTGCTGAATTCATAAACCAGAGAGTCAACTGAGACTTTCAGTTCCTAAATTGAGCCATGCGGAGAATAAAAAGTAAGGTAAAGGTTCCCTCGCACATATGTGCTAATCGTTCCCAACTCTAGAGGGCGGTGCTCATCTCCGTTTTAAAACCAAAGAGCCAGTGCTGTCCGAAGATGTCTCCATGGTCATATGGCCGGCATGACTCAACACCAAAGGCACACGGAACGCTGTTCCCTTCCCACCAAAGGTGGTCCCTATTTTTCTACTGGCATTTTTTACCTGCTTTCGAACTGCTAGGTTGGCAGAAGCTAGGACAAGTAACAGGAGCTCACCCCATTACACGGCACTAGGGATTCGAACAGCTGAACTGCCGACCTTTTGATCAAGAAGCTCAGCGTCTTACCCACTAAGCCACCACTTCCCTTTTCCCGCTGCCTTGAAAGAGGCGGTGGTGAGACCTCTCCTCAAGAAGCCTTCCCTGGACCCAGCTGTTTTAGGGAATTACCAGCCAGTCTCCAATCTTCGCTTTACGGCGAAGGTTGTAGAGAGTGCGGTGGCATGTCAGCTACCCCAGTACCTGGATGAAGCTGTCTATCTAGACCCGTTCCAGTCCGGCTTCCGGCCCGGATATAGTACGGAGACAGCTTTGGTCGCGCTGGTGGATGATCTCTGGAGGGCCAGGTATAGGGGTTATTCCTCTGCCCTGGTCCTATTAGACCTCTCAGCGGCTTTTGATACCATCGACCATGGTATCCTGCTGCGCCGGTTGGAGGGGTTGGAAGTGGGAGGCACCGTTTATCGGTGGTTCTCCTCCTACCTCTCTGACCAGACGCAGACGGTGTTGACAGGGGGGCAGAGATCGACTCCGAGGTGCCTCATGTGTGGGGTGCTGCAGGGATCGATTCTCTCACCCCTCCTGTTCAACATCTATATGAAGCCGCTGGGTGAGATCATCAGTGGCTTTGGGGTGAGATACCAACTGTACGCTGATGATACTCAGCTGTACTTTTCCACCCCGGGCCACCCCAGTGAAGCTGTCGAAGTGCTGTCCCGGTGTTTGGAAGCCGTACGGGTCTGGATGGGGAGGAACAGGCTCAAACTTAATCCCTCCAAGACGGAGTGGCTGTGGATGCCGGCACCTCGGTACAGCCAGCTGTGGATGCGGCTGTCTATCGGGGGCAAGTCGTTGGCCCCGATGGAGAAGGTACGCAACTTGGGCGTGCTCCTGGATGGTCGGTTGTCCTTTGAAGATCATTTGACGACCGTCTCCAGGAGAGCTTTTTATTAGGTTCGCCTGATCCGCCAGTTGTGTCCCTTCCTGGACTGGGATGCCCTATGCATGGTCACTCATGCTCTCGTTACCTCTCGTCTGGACTACTGCAATGCTCTCTACATGGGGCTCCCCTTGAAGAGCACCCGGAGACTTCAGCTAGTCCAGAATGCGGCTGCGCGGGTTATTGAGGGAGCGGTTCGGAGCTCCCACGTAACACCTATCCTGCGCAGACTGCACTGGCTACCTGTTGTTTTCTGGGTGCGCTTCAAGGTATTGGTTACCACCTTTAAAGCACTCCATGGCTTAGGACCAGGTTACTTATGGGACCGTCTACTGCTGGCCTCTATCTCCCAGCGTCCAGTGCGTTCCCACAGAGAGGGATTCCTCAGGGTGCCGTCAGCCAAACAGTGTCGACTGGCGGCCCCCAGGGGGAGGGCCTTCTCTGTGGGGGCTCCTACCCTGTGGAACGAGCTTCCCCTCGGGCTTCGACAACTACCTGACCTTAGGACCTTTCGCCGCGAACTTAAAATCTATTTATTTCGTATGGCTGGACTGGCCTGATTTTAAATTTTAAATTTCAATTGAATTTTGATGGGTTTTAAATTTCTGTAATTTTATGGGGTGTAATGTTATTTTAAATTTTCTGGCAAATTTGAATCAGTTTTTTAAGGGTTGTTTTAATTATGGTGTATGTTTCTGTTTGTATTTTATTTGCCTGTTCACCGCCCTGAGTCCTTCGGGAGAAGGGCGGTATACAAATTAAAACATTATTATTATTATTATTATTATTATTATTATTATTATTATTATTATTATTATTATTATTATTATTATTATTATTATTATTATGCAGAGAATGGACGAATGCAAATTTCGCAGAAGTGCGATTGACAGAATCTATCACCCACTAGGAGACAGCTGACAAATGGCGGTGGGCATCTGATGATACATCCTGGGATCCCTTCCCCCCCCCAAAAAAAAGGGGGGGCTGATGAATGATTCATATCCTGACTCACAGACCCTTCCAGTAGAATATTGGTGAAGGATAAATCCGTTCTAAACCAAAATGTTGAAAATCAAGAATCCTGTCGCAGCTGTTCAGACTAACACATTTTATTAAAAGGCATAAGCTTTTCTAGTGTCCTCCGATGAAAGGAACTGTGCTTCATGAAATCAGAAATCACTTTTTAATAAAATAGGTTGGTCTGATAAAGCCCTGCTAGATTCATCCTGGTTTTTGAATAACAGAGTTCCGTTATTTGAAATATTTCAATAACAGAATAATGGAGTTGGAAGGGACCTCGGAGGTCTTCTAGTCCAACCCCTTGCTCATGCAAGAAACCAGGGGGTGAAATGCTCTCGGTTCGGACCCGATCACTTGATCCGGTAGCGATGGCGGCGGATGGTTCTGAGAACCGATAGCAAAAATCCCTGCCCTCCCCACCCCCCTGCCCAGCTGAGCCACGCAATCATCAGAGGTTTTTTTTTTACTTTTAAAAGTATTTTTTCTTTAGCCGAAAAAATGCTTTTAAAAGTAAAAAAAAAAGCCTCTGATGATTGCGCAGCTTAGTTGGGATTGTCAGAGCCTTTTAAAAGCATTTTTTACAACCTCTTCGGCCAAAGAGGTTGTAGAAAAAATGCTTTTAAAAGTTAAAAAAAACGTTGGCCACGCCCACTCGGTCACATTACACCCCCCCCACCAAGCCACACCCATAGAACCGGTAGTAACAGATTTTACATTTCACCACTGCAAGAAACCTTATACCATTTCAGACAAATGTCCAATCTCTTCTGAAGATGCTCCGGTGACGGAGCACCCACAACTTCTGAAAGCAAGCCATTCCACTGGTTGATGGTTTGACTGATTCTTTTCCCTGTCAGGAAAATTCTTGTCGTGTCCCACCCCCCACTCCGATGAACGAGTCAAGGAAAGTCTGTAACAAACGTGGCAACGAAGCCTCTGCAGCTTGCCAAGTTCCTTCGAGGTTTATCAGGGCAGGCAGGAGTCCAAGTTGTGACTTCAGCGATAGGGTCCGGTATCAGCAAACTAGATAAGATATATAAGATTTATATAGGCTGTGGGGTGTGGCTCCATGACTCAGCATTTATCCAGGCCTGCCCCACCCTTCCTTCTGCTGGTGTTGCCTCTCAGATCTCCGGAAGCGAGGGTCCACCTACTTTGAATTTTCTTCAACTGGATCTGCTGTCAGCATCTGGGAAAAGGAGGGGTCAGAGGGAGCAGGCCTGGGTAATTGTACCACCTGGCTGGCTTCCTGCTCTGAAGGCTGAGCCAAAGGAACACACGCTGTATGAGTGAGGTTTATTGGGCTTCTCCTTTCACTCCTTGAATCCTTTCCGGGCATGGGGCCAGGGCCGGGGGCTGGAGTCATGACAGGCTGCTCATCTTCATTATCAGACTCGGAGTCTGATAAAAGGCCCGGTTGGAGACGGGAAGGGCCCAGCTGAGGAGAGGAGGGAGGACGAGTCACAACAATTCTCCTTAATTCCAGGTTGCTTCTCTCCTTGATGACTTTCCATCCATTGCATGGGTTTCTCTTTAGGGAGCTTCTTGTCCTGCCCTCTGATGCTTTGGAAAATAAGTTGACCCCCCTCCCTTCCAGGGGTGGGTTTCACTTACCTTTACCACTGATTCGCCACTTGCGCGCTGTCCGTGCATGTGTCTGGCCTTTTGCACATGCACTTTGCTCGCTCGTGCTCCCTCCACACATGCGCCCGGCCTTATCAACATGCCTGAATGGCACGACTTGGAACCAGGGCAGGTGGGAGGGGGTGGGCCAGTGGTGAAATCCAATTTTTTTTACTACGTGGGCATGGCTTTGTGGGTGTGGCTTTGTGGGTGTGGCTTTGTGGGCATGGCAGGGGAAGGATATTGCAAAATCTCCATTCCCTCCCCACTCCCGGGGGAAGGATACTGCAAAATCTCCATTCCCTCCCCACTCCCGAGGGAAGGATACTGCAATATATCCATTCCCTCCCCACTCCTGGGGGAATGATACTGCAAAATATCCATTCCCTCCTCTCCATTCCTGGGGGAAGGATACTGCAAAATCTCCATTCCCTCTTCTCCATTCCTGGGGGAAGGATACTGCAAAATATCCATTCCCTCCCCACTCCTGGAGCCAGCCGGAGGTGGCATTTGCCAGTTCTCTGAACTACTAAAAATTTCCGATACCGGTTCTCCGAACTGCTCAAAATTTCAGCTACCGGTTCTCCGAACTGCTCAAAATTTTCGCTACCGGTTCTCCGAACTGCTCAAAATTTTCGCTACCGGTTCTCCGAACTGCTCAAAATTTTCGTTACCGGTTCTCCGAACTGTTCAAAATTTCCGCTACCGGTTCTCCGAACTGCTCAAAGTTTTCGCTACCGGTTCTCCGAACTGCTCAAAATTTCCACTACCGGTTCTCCAGAACCTGTCAGAACCTGCAGGATTTCACACCTGGGGTGGGCCCACCACCCGCGAGCTCCACTACCAGTTCGCCTAGCAGTAGGTGAGGTACTGGAAGCATTGGCTGAAGAGAAGGAGGCCTGATAAAGAGACGTTCCAGCTTAGTCCATTGGAGAAGGAAAAGTTTGAGGTCGAACCCGGTTGAGGTTTATATCTGCCGTTCCACAAGAGAAAGCGGACAGTCTGGCAAGGTTCCTGTACACCGGTGATCAACAATAAAATAAATAAATAAATGATTTGACCCTTCTCAGTGCTGTTCCGGTTGCTCGCGCCTGACAAGGCGAGGAACAATCAAGGAAACGTCTTCGAAGAAACTCAGCACGTTTTTTTTCTTGGCGTTTTTGGAGCTTGACATCAAAGCAGGCCGTGTCGCTGTAAGCATGCTGGGCTTTTTAAAACAAAAAAGTTTGGAGAAAGTTAGACCTTTCAAGGCCCGACTGCATTTTACCGGCTAAATGGAAGTCCTCTCACCTCTGACGGCAGACTTTTCTGACGGATTGGAAGGGCTAAGAGCAGCCAGACGGAGTTCCTGCTGCTATTCGGCCAATCATTAATGCACTTAAAGCAGAACTCTCTGGCTGAATTTATTTTTAATCCCTATTTTTAGCTGCCATCTACTTCTGGTGAACTTTTATTACTAAAGAGGAAAAGATGTTGTGCCCCCAACACACACACACACACACACGTTCACTACCAGCAAAGGCAATTTTTAACCATCAGAATGAAAAGAAAAAGTCTCTCTCTCTCTCTCTCCCTCCCCTGTCTTTCTCTCTGTCTGCCTGCCTGCCTGTCTCCTCTCTCCATCCCTCCATCCCTCTCCTCTGACTCTCTTTGTCTGTCTGTCTGTCTGTCTATCTGTCTCTGTCTCTGTTTCTCTGTCTCTTTCTCCCTCCAACTCCTCACTCTCTCTTTCTCACTCTTCTCCCTCCCTCCCCCTCTTTCTCTCTTTCTCTCTCTCTCTGTGTCTCTTCTCCCTCCCTCCCTCCCTCCATTCTCTGTCTCTGTGTTTCTCTCTCTCTCTCTCTGTGTGTGTCTCTCTCTGTGTCTGTCTGTCTCTCTCCCTCTGCCTCTTCTCTCTCCCTCCCTCCCTCCTTCCCCCCTCTTTCCGTGTCTCTGTGTTTCTCTGTCTCTCTCTCTGTCCTTCTCTCTCTCTCTCTCTCTGTGTCTGTCTCTCTCCCTCTGTCTCTTCTCTCTCCCTCCTCCTTCCCCCTCCTTCCGTGTCTCTGTGTTTCTCTCTCTCTCTCTGTCCTTCTCTCTCTCTCTCTGTGTCTGTCTCTCTCCTCTGTCTCTTCTCTCTCCTCCCTCCTTCCCCCTCCTTCCGTGTCTCTGTGTTTCTCTCTCTCTCCTTTTCTCTCTCTCTCTGTCTCTTCTCCTCCTCCTCCTCTCTCTGTATTTCTCTCTGTGTGTCCGACTCTGTCTGTCTGTCTGTCTGTCTGTCTGTTTCTCTGTCTCTGTCTCTTTCTCCCTCCAACTCCTCTCTCTCTCTTTCTCACTCACTTCTCCCTCCCTCCCCCACCTCTGTGTCTCTTCTTCCTCCCTCTCTCCCTCTTCTCTCTGTGTCTCTTATGTTTTTCTGTCTGTCTGCCTCTCTCTCTCTCTGTCTCTTCTCGCTCCCTCCCTCCATCCCCCTCTCTCTGTCTTTCTCTCTCTCTCTCTCTCTCTCTCTCTCTCTCTTTCTCTCTCTGTCTCTCTCTCTCTTTCTCCCTCTCTTCTCCCTTTCTCTCCCTCTTTCTCTTTCTCTCTCTCTGTGTCTCTTCTCTCTGTGTGTCTCTTCTCTCTCTATCTCCTCCTCTCCACACCCACCCTCTGTCTCTGTGTTTCTCTGTCTCTCTGCCTCTCTCTGTCTCTTCTCGCTCCCTCCCTCAATCCCCCTCTCTCTGTGTTTCTCTCTCTCTCTCTCTCTCTGTCTCTCTCTCTCTCTCTTTCTTTCTCTCTGTCTCTCCTCTCTCTTTCTCCCTCTCTTCTCCCTTTCTCTCCCTCTTTTTCTCTTTCTCTCTCTCTGTGTGTCTCTTCTCTCTGTGTGTCTCTTTCTCTCTCTATCTCCCTCCCTCTCCACACCCACCCTCTGTCTCTGTGTTTCTCTGTCTCTCTGCCTCTCTCTGTCTCTCTCTCTCTCTCTCTCTCTCTCTCTCTCTCTCTCTCTCTCCGCCCCCCCTCCCTTGAAGATATTCACCAGAGAAAGCCAAGCCATTCACAAGGGAATTCAAAAGCCCCATGCCTCTGCGTTTGCAGCTCTCATCTTCTCCAAAAACCAAGCACTTTGAAGAAGTTTTTTTTTTTTTTAAGATCATTAGGCTCCAATGTGAAAGTAAAATAAGGAGAGGGTGCCTTTATGTCTTGGACAACAAGAAGATCTTCTGATTATAAAGGAAGCCAACCCAAATTTAGCTACAGGGCAAAATGGATTTCCTTTTTAAGAAAGAAAACTATTCCAGACTTTTTTTTTTAAAAAAAAAACATTCTTTATATTTTTAAGAGACCAAATTTGGTGTGGTTAAGGCACTGGATAGAAATAAGGAGATGGTGTATTCTAGTCCTGGCTTGAGCATGAAAGCTGGCCAGGTGACTTTGAGCCAATCACCAGGAGACAGTGAGTTCTAGTCTCGCCTTAGACCCGAAAGCCGGACGGGTGACTTTGAGCCAATTGGAGACTGGAGGCTAAAATATATAAAGAACAGTTGCTGGAACTCAGAATGTCATGCTTGGAATAACGCATCTAGTTTTGGTCACCACAATTTTAAAAAGTTGTTGAGACTCTAGAAAGAGTGCAGAGAAGAATTAGGGGACTGGAGGCCAAAACATATGAAAATTAGAAATAGAAATAGAATAACAGACTGAGAATCTCTATAGACATATAGCTAGACTGGAGAATCATTTATCTCAAATAGTACAAGTCCTGAAGCCGGGGTTTGGCTAGAAGACCTCCAAGGTTCCTTCCAACTCTATTAGTCTATGTCATTTTGTCTTAACACTATCCATGGATGTTCCCTTGAGCAGGGTCTCCAACCTTGGCAACTTTAAGGCTTGTGGACTTCAACTCGCAGAATTTTTTTATTTTTATTTTGTCACAACAGTATATACAATCATCAACATAAAAATAACTCATCATGAGAGAAAAAGTATATATAAGTAAAAGTATAAGTAAAAGTATGCATATAATATTATAATGAAGGGAACAATAGGACAGGAATGGTAGGCACTTTTGTGCTCTTATGCACGCCCCTTATAGTCCTCTTAGGAATGGGGTGAGGTCAATAGTAGACAGTTTTTGGTTGAAGATTTTGGGGTTTTGAGTAGAGACTATAGAGTCAGATAGTGAGTTCCAAGCATTAACAACTTTGTTACAGAAGTCATATTTTCTGCAATCAAGATTGAAGCGGTTGACATTAAGTTTGAATCTATTGTTTGCTCTTGTATTGTTGCGATTGAAGGTGAAGTAGTCTTTTACAGGAAGGATATTACAATAGATGATTCTGTGTGTTAAACACAGATCATGTTGGAGTCGGCGGAGTTCTAAGTTTTCTAAACCCAGGATTTCAAGCCTGGTGGTATAAGGTATTTTGTTGATTTCGGAGGAGCGAAGAACTCTTCTAGTAAAATATTTTTGGGCGCGTTCGATAGTATTAATGTCAGAGATGTGGTATGGGTTCCAGATGGATGAGCTGTATTCAAGAATAGGTCTGGCAAATGTTTTGTATGCTCTGGTTAGTAGTGTAGAGTTTTTGGAAAAGAAGCTACGTAAAATTAAGTTTACAACTCTTAGAGCTTTTTTTGCTATGTAGTTGCAGTGGGCTTTGGCACTTAGGTCATTTGATATGAAAACTCCAAGGTCTTTGACAGGGAGGGGGTCGTCAGTAAGGAATTGTCCATCAAGCTTGTACTTGATATTAGGGTTCTTTTTACCAATATGTAAGACTGAGCATTTGCTGGTTGATATTTGAAGTTGCCAAGTTTTAGACCAATCGGAAACAAAGTTGAGGGGTAGAAGTATTTTGAAGGGTAGAAGTATTGTTAGTGGTATCAAATAGTTTGATTCTGATTTTGAATGGTATTGAATAGTTTAATTCTGGGAGTTGAAGTCCACAAGCCTTAAAGTTGCCAAGGTTGGAGACCCCTGCCCTTGAGGACTCTGATATCCATCATCCCTGACTTCATAGTCTCCACCAGGGGCCAGAAGACAGTTTGACCAGAAGCAAGGTGGATGTAACAATATGCTTATTTGTAGCCTATGACTATCATTAAGGGTTGGATCATTAAGTGTTAAATGTGTACCCTATGACCATCATTAAGTGTTGTACCTTGATGAAGGTATCTTTTCTTTTATGTACACTGAGAGCAGATGCACCAAGACAAATTCCTTGTGTGTCCAATCACACTTGGCCAATAAAAAATTCTATTCTATTCTATTCTATTCTATTCTATTCTATTCTATTCTATTCTATTCTATTCTATAGTCAGTTCAATTGTGTTCATAAATAGTCATGCCCAGTAGTGGGTTTCAATTTCAGCTGCTACCGGTTCGCTTGTGGCTGCGCAGGCACTTGTGCCTGCGTGCAATGCTTCTGCACATGTGCAGAGATATCTGGGAGGATGGGCGGAGCCTCCCTCAGCTGCCACTACCAATTCACCCTAACCCTACTCAAATCCTTAACAGCTCCCTTAACAACAACACAAATTTAAATGTGTATGTGTTTTTGTGCACCCTACACAGAGGCATTATTGGATGATAATGACAAAGCAATGATCCTAGCCTTCTTTTTATTTTTATTTTTATTATCCTGTTCACAGCAATGATGTAACGAGAAAGACTGTTTATAAGCTATGCTGCAGGGTGAATGTATCTGGCGTACGCTTTAACAATAGTGATCTACATTTTTGCCTTTGTTTGTTGTGCTTCTCCACTCAGGCAAAGTCCTTCATCTTAAACTTAAGCTCACACACACACACACACACACAAGCTTCTGTTTGAAAAGAGAGTTGTCAGGCACATGTTTGGTCGAGAAGAAACAGCCGCAGCAACTGTGGCTCAGAAACGGTTGTGTTATGTATAGTTATGCCACAGTTCAAGAACTGGGTTTTTTTTTTGCCTTAAAAGACCGAGTGAAAGAGTGGATCAAAGAAATGAAGAATTCTAGACTGATAAAAGGATACTTATTTAAAGACTTGTGCTTCTTTCCGACACAATAGAGCTAGGGTAGTGATGGCTAACCTTTTTGCCATCGTGTGCCAGGAGGGGTTGGGTGGGGTGCCCCTAATTCTATGCGCTCTGACCCTGCACATGCGCATGCGCCCCCCCCACTCCCCCCGTTTCTGGCACATGATGGCACAGTAGGCCCGTTTTTCTCTCTCACCTGACTCTAGAACCTTTCTAGGAGTCTGGGGCGGGGAACGGACCGGAAGTTGAGAAGGGCTGGGAAGTGGCTGGGAAGTGGGTCACCAGGCTTATGCAGCCTGTTATTAACACACAGCTGCCTGCAATTACAATTACTGCAGGCTCGAGTCCCACCAGGCCCAAGGTTGACTCAGCCTTCCATCCTTTATAAGGTAGGTAAAATGAGGACCCAGATTGTTGGGGGGCCAATAAGTTGACTTTGTATATAAATATACAAATAGAATGAGACTATTGCCTTACACAATGTAAGCTGCCCTGAGTCTTCGGAGAAGACTTTTATTTATTCAAATAAATTTTTAAAAAGGGCCATTTTTGGCCTTTGGAGGACCTCCGGGGGGGGGGAGGCCCTTTTCACCCTCCCCAGACTCCTAGAGAGGCCCTGGAGGCTGGGGACAGCAAAAAACGGGCCTTCCAGTGCCGCTGGAAGTTGGTCGCTGATTGGAAAGATGGTTTAGTGATGAAGCAGAACCACATGTTTGTCATTCTGGTACAGTTGACCACATGGAGTTGTGTGTGTGTGTGTGTGTGGTTTTTTTATACCTTCTCTTGGGCTTTGCACTTGAGCTTCCTGTTCCTGTGCAAGAATATGTATTCTATTGGCTGTTGTAGGGGTTATGTAGAGGTCATAGCTGGCTCTATAGGTTGTCTGAGCTAAGTTTGGTTGAAGTTTCTGAGGGTGATGCCCTGTAATGGCTTTGCCCTGTTTTGGCTCTTGGGTGAGGGCTATTTGCTTATGAATAGAGCTACCTAGATACTTGGCTTCTTTCAATAAGCTCTTTATCTCTTAAGTGCTGATATCTGCTGAAGGCTATTAAGGAAGGTGGGGGCCTGTTTTCCAAGAGCATGTTTCTCCATTTCTCATCCAGGGAAATATAATATTTTGCCTTTTTAATATTTCTCAAAATATTTCATTCTTCTAGAAGGGGATGTGTGGCTTCCCACATTAGTCCAAATGGCTTGCATAAAACAACAGGGGTTATATAAGGGAGGCAGGGTCAGCTCCAACAGAGCCTTACAGATTACAGATTAACAGAGTTAGAAGGGACCTGGTAGATCATCTAGTCCAACCCCCCTGCCGAAGCAGGAGACCCTATTCCATTTCTGACAAATGAGCAGTCCAATCTCTTCTTGAAGGTCTCAAGTGATGAAGTTCCGACAATTTCTGTTCCATGGGTTGATTTTTCTCACTGTCAGAAAAATTCCTTCTTATTTCCAGGTTGAATCTCTCCTTGTTCAGTTTCCATCCATTATTCCTTGTCTGGCCTTCGGGTGCTTTGGAAAATAGCTTGACCCTCTCCTCTCTGTGGCAGCCCCTCAAATAATGGAAGACTGCTATCATGTCTCCCCTGGTCCTTCTCTTCACTAGACTAGCCTTCCGACAGATATAATAATAATAATAATAATAATAATAATAATAATAATAATAATAATAATAATAATAATAATAATAATAATAATAATAATAATAATAATAGTAATAGTAATAGTAATAGTAATAATAATAATATCAGAGTTGGAAGGGACCTTGGAGGTCTTCTAGTCCAACCCCCTGCCCAGGCAGGAAACCCTACACCATTTCAGACAAATGGCTATCCAACATTTTCTTAAAAATTTCCAGAGTTGGAGCATTTACAACTTCTGCAGGCAAGTTGTTCCACTGATTAATTGTTCTAACTGTCAGGAAATTTCTCCTTAGTTCTAAGTTGCTTCTCTCCTTGATTAGTTTCTACCCGTTGCTTCTTGTTCTACCCTCAGGTTCTTTGGAGAATAGTTTGACTCCCTCTTCTTTGTGGCAACCCCTGAGATATTGGAACACTGCTATCATGTCTCCCCTAGTCCTTCTTTTCATTAAACTAGGCATACCGAGTTCCTGCAACTGTTCTTCATATGTTTTAGCCTCCAGTCCCCTAATGATCTTCGTTGCTCTTCTCTGCACTCTTTCTAGAGTCTCAACATCCTTTTTACATCGTGGCAACCAAAACTGAATGCAATATTCCAAGTGTGGCCTTACCAAGGCATTATAAAGTGGTATTAACACTTCACGTGATTTTGGTTCTATCCCTCTGTTTATGCAGCCCAGAACTGTGTTGGCTTTTTTGGCAGCTGCTGCAATATAAGGAATATATTGCATAAGCTGCTGCAGATATAAGGAACACGTTCTCCAGCAATGCTGTTCACAGATAGACAAGTGGTTTGTTCCCTGACAACACTTGCCAAAGTCAAGAGGATGTTGTGTCATAGCCACCCAGTTGTCCAGTAGCATTTCCCTTTGGAACAACGGTTGAAGAGAGTCTGAGAAACAGAACAAAGTTTTTTTTTCTTTTTTAAAAAAAGTCACTTGAGCTTTATTCTCAGAAATGAGGGAGACATCTTGACTTGTGAGCATCAATTGAATCTTCAACAAAGGGAAACATCCCTCCAGGGACTGGCCCAGCCTTAACAACAGAGAAAAATCAACTTTTGGTATTTGAGGATTTAGAATGGGCTGAAATAGAAAAATATGCTAGATTTTTAAAGATAAGACATTGGCGCAGCCATAATAACAGAGAAAAAGAATAGAATAGAATAGAATAGAATAGAATAGAATAGAATAGAATAGAATAGAATAGAATAACAAGAGTTGGAAGGGACCTTGGAGGTCTTCTAGTCCAACCCCCTGCTTAGGCAGGAAACCCTACACCACTTCAGACAAATGGTTATCCAATCTCTTCCTAAAAACCTCCAGCGTTGGAGCATGTACACTTTCTGGAGGCTCAAAATCAAAATCAACTTTTGAATTTGGGATTTGTGGGTTAGATTGGGCTGAGTTAGAGGAATGTGGTAGATTTTTTAAAGATAAGGGATTGCCCAGCCGTAATAACAGAGAAAAATAGAATAGGATAGGATAACAGAATTGGAAGGGACAATGGAGGTCTTCTAGTCCAACCCCAGGCTTAGACAGGAAACCTTATACCATTACAGACAAAGGGTTGTCCAATCTCTTCTTAAAAACTTCCAACGTTGATGAATTTACAGCTTCTAGAGGCTCAAGATCAAAATGAACTTTTGGGATTTGAGGATCAGATTGGGCCAAATTAGAGAAATACGGTAGCCTTTTAAATATAAAGGATTGGCCCAACATTGATAACAGAAAAATCCACTTTTGAATTTGGGATTTGAGGATTAAAATGGGCTGAATTAGAGAAATATAATGTTTTTAAAATATAATGTTTTATAGATAGATAGATAGTATAGTCAAGGCTCTGGTTTTCCCAGTTGCAATGGATGGCTGTGAAGGTTGGACCATAAGAAAGGCTGAGCACCAAAGAATTGAGGCCTTTGAACTCTGGTGCTGGAGAAGACTCCTGCGAGTCCCTTGGACGGCAAGGCGATCCAACCGGTCAGTCCTAGAGGAGATCAACCCTGACTGCTCTTTAGAAGGCCAGATCCTGAAGAGGAAACTGAAATACTTTGGCCACCTAATGAGAAGGAAGGACTCACTGGAGAAGAGCCTAATGCTGGGAAAGATTGAGGGCAAAAGAAGAAGGGGGCTGCAGAGAATGAGGTGGCTGGATGGAGTCACTGAAGCAGTCGGCGTGAGTTTAAATGGACTCCCGAGGATGGTAGAGGACAGGAAGGCCTGGAGGAATGTTGTCCATGGGGTCGCGATGGGTCGGACACGACTTCGCAACTAACAACAACAACAACAATAACAACGATAGATAGATAGATAGATAGATAGATAGATAGATAGATAGTCAGTCAGTGGTGAAATCTGCACTTGTTTGCCGCAGGTTTGCTGGCCGCGCATGCACGCTGCATGCCAAGAGCACGCTGGGCGAGCGCATGCGCAGTACACACCAAACATGCGCTGCGCTAATGCGCATGCACAGAACGCCCCAAAAGGAGGCTTGGGAAGATAAATAGAACCGCGAGGGGGAGGGATCAGCTGTGCCGCATGATTTAGATTCACTAGAAAGCAGAATTTCTAGCAATTTAAATAGTGTGGCACAGTTGATCATCGGAAATACCAGTTTGGAGGGACCGGTAGCTTTTTTTTTTTTTTACTACCGGTTCACTCGAACCGCTGCGAACCGGTAGCATTTCACCTCTGTAGATAGTCCTTGATTTATGACCACAATTGAGCCCAAAATTTCGATTGCGAAGCAAGACAGTTGTTAAGTGACTTGAGCCCCACTCTATGACTGCTTTTGCCCCAATCATTAGCCAATCACTGTGGTTGTTAAGTGAACCATGCAGTTGTTAAGTGAATCTGACTTCCCCCATTGATTTTGCCTGTTGAAAGCTTCTGGGAAGGTTATGAATGGTGATCACGTGACCCTAGGACAGTACAACTGTCATAAGTACATGCAAGTTGCCAAGTGCCCTAATTTTGATCACATGACCATGGGGGATACTGCAACAATTGTTAAGTGTGAAAACTAGTCATAAGTGACTTTTTCTAGTGCTGTTGTAACTTCAAATAGTTGGTTTTAAGTCAAGGACTAACTGTATTTGACAATTTAATATCTGCTAAAGTTAAAAGAAGAATACTTTATAAATATTAGCATTTTACAATGTTGATTGTTAGGATTTTACAACATTGGTGTTATCCTCCCCAAAAATAAATAAATAACTATTCAACAAACTGTCTCTACACTTAGTTTGTTGTACAGTTATTTTTTCTGGACTAAAAGAAAGTCAGAGGTGTGGTCATCTTTTTTATAAATTTGGTTATATTTTTTTCTATCCCTTACAGTTTGTGCTGTTACTCCCTTTCCTTTTTATGTTAGTATGTATTTTAATCTTGAAATCTAATAAATATTTAATTAAAAATAGTAACCACCTTGTATGTTTAAAAGCTTTTTCATTCTACCCAAAACTATCTCAGATCATGGTTATCCATGAGGGATAAGTGGCACCAAGTACATTATAATTTTATGTTGAACCTCACCAAGGGAGGGAGGAAGAAAAGCAAAAAGGAGGGAGGGAGGAAGAAAAAAGGAAGAAAGTAAGGAGAGAGAAAGAGATACAAAGGAGGGAGGAAGGAAGGAAGGAAAGATTATGGAGGGGGAGGGAGGAGGAAGAAAAAAGGAAGGAGAGAGAGAGAGAGGAGAGGCAAGGGCAGGAGGGAGAAAAGAAGGAAGGGAGGGAGAAAAAACAGAAGGCAGGAAACAGAAAGAGATGCGTGGGATGGAGAGAAAAGAAGAAAAGAAGGAGAGAGAGAGAAAGGGGAGAGAGGGAGGAAAGAAGGAAAGGAGGGAGGCAGGATGGAAGGAAGGAAACAGAAAGAGAGGTATGGTAGGGGGAGGGAGGGAGGGAGGAAGGAAGGAAGGAAAAAGAAGAAAGAAAAAGAAAGAAAGAAAGAAAGAAAGAAAGAAAGAAAGAAAGAAAGAAAGAAAGAAAGAAAGAAAGAAAGAAAGAAAGAAAGAAAGGAGGGAGGAAGGGAGGGAGGGAGGGAGGAAAGAAAGAAGGAAGGGGAGGAAAAAATAGAAGCAAAGGAGGGAAGGAGGGAAGAAGAAAAAATAGAGGAGGGAGGGAGGAAGAATTTTCTGCTTTGGTTGTGCTTTGCTTATAATAATGTCTACCATTATTCTCTTGACTTTCATCAAGAAGGAAAAAGAAAACATTTATGCTTAAGAAGGCAGCCGGGGTCTGTCTCAAAAGCATTTTTTATCCCCCAAGCAATCTGGTTGGGGTTTTTTTTTGTTTTTGTTTTTGTTTTTTGTTTTTGTTTTTGAACCTGGAGCGATATCAGCCGCAACGAGCCCATTCAATTTCTTTGCAAAAGGCCGGGCGAATTCGTCGCAGGAGGCAGATTTTTCCTGTCGCTTACCAAACATCTGAAGCGAAAATGGCTGCTTTGTCTCAAGGCGGGAGACCAGGTGGGAAATGACCTGTATGGAGGATACGTTGACAGTCACAGTGGGGGATTTCATTACACCTCCGGATTTGACTGGCATAAGCAGCTCCCTCTCACCTCCGCCGAGCGCTCAGAATTGAATCTGTAAATGTTAATCAATATTTCAGGCCTATTAAATAAAGAAAGGCATTGTGGAAATCAAAGCACTAATGGCTAGCGTGGGGCTCGGCGAAAAGGCCCTCGGTCTGCTGGAAATCTTGTCAGACGCCAAAGAGCAAATATTTTAATAAAACAATTATCTTGATCATATCAAACCCGCTCTGTTGTGAGTACACCATTGCGGCCAAGTTTTTTTCTCTCTCTCTTTCTTCTGATTGTTGTAATGCCTCTTGCTAAAAAAAAAAAAAAAAAAGGAAGGAATTTCAAAGAAGGTGGTAGGGAGGGAGAACGGAGGCATGGAAGAAAGAGGCGGGAGATGTAGTACATGCAAAACATCCGAGATATTTCTTGGAAGTCCTCTAAATCATGGGGATTAAACGCAAAGGACAAATTAGAAGGTTTAGCGGGGAGAAAGAGAGAAAAAAGAGCTCCCCAGAAATGTTTTCCCCAGTTGGGAAAAAAATGTTCTTGTAGACTGGAAATGGTAGGGAAATGAGAAGAAATGGGAGCATTCAAAGAAAGAAACAAGCAAGCAAGATGGAAGGAAGGATGGATGGATGGATGGATGGATGGATGGATGGATGGAAGGAAGGAAGGAAAGAAGGAAGTGGATGGATAGATGGATGGATGGATGAGTGGGTAGATGGATAGAAGTGGATGGGTGGGGGTGGGGTGGGTAGATGGATGAAAGGAAAGAAGTGGATGGAAGGAAGGAAGTGGATGGATGGAGGGATGGAGGAGTGGGTGGATGGATAGAAGTGGATGGGTGGGTGGGTGGATGGGTGGGTGGATGGATGGATGGATGGGTGGGTGGGTGGGTGGGTGAATGGAAGGTAGGTGGATGGATGGATAGAAGTGGCTAGATGGATGGGTGGGTGGGTAGGTTGATGGATGAAAGGGTGGGTGGGTGGGTGGGTGGGTGGATGGATGGGTGGATGGGTGGGTGGGTGGGTGGGTGGGTGGATGGATGGATGGGTGGGTGGATGAATGGGTGAATGGAAGGTAGGTGGATGGATGAAGTGGCTAGATGGATGGATGGATGGATGGATGGATGGAAGGAAGTGGATGGAGGGATGGAGAGATGGAGGAATGGATGGATAGAAGTGGATTGATGGATGGGTGGGTGGGTGGGTTGATGGATGAAAGGGTGGGTGGTGGGTGGATGGGTGGGTGGGTGGAAGGAAGGAAGGAAGGAAGGAAGGAAGGAAGGAAGGAAGGAAGTGGATGGGTGAGTAGGTGGGTGGGTGGATAGGTGGATGGAAAGATGGGTGGATGGATGGAAGTGGATGGATTGATGGGTGGGGGGATGGGTGAATGGATGGATGGGGGGATGGATAGATAGATAGATGGGGTGGAAGAGGGGGGGTGGATGGATGGATGTAAGTGGATGGATGGATGGGTAAATAGGTGGATGGATGGAAGGAAGGATGGGTGGTTGGGTGGGTAGATGGATGGATGGATGGATGAATAGATGGAAGGGTGAGTGGACGGACAGAAACAGATAGAAACTTAATGAATATTTCCCGGTCACATCTACTTGAAACACCAGAGCAGAGAAACAGGGAATGATAAATGTCCCTTATCTTAAGGAGGACCTTCTCATGGGACCGAGAAGAAGGATCTTCTCCATGGTGGCTTCCTCCCTCTAGCTCAGTGATTCCCAAACTGTGAGCCGCGGCTCCCCAGGGAGCTGCGCTATCGTCATGGGGGCGCCGCAGAATATCTGCGCCCGCTGGGTCCGGCGCTGATGCGCCATTTCTGGTGCGTCTGGTGCGCATGCGCAGTTGCAGGTCGGATTTCCGGGGGAGCCGCGGGAGCGTCTGGTGCGCATGCGCAGTTGCAGGTCGGATTTCCGGGGGAGCCACGGGCGAAAAAGATTGGGAACCTCTGCTCTAGCTATTTTTACTTCTAAAATACTTGCAGAAGATGATTTTAGCATACACAATATATGGAAGATCATCGCCCACAATGTCGAAGTTTGTCTTGTATCTTGGAAAAACCACCTGGATTTGATCAGCCCCGTGCAGTATGGACAACACTGAATGGGCTTCGCATTGGCCATGGTAGATGTGCAGATGCCGTCCATAAGTGGGCCAAAATACCATCACCGAATTGTGACTGCGGAGCCAAAAAACAAATTATCCAACATACAGTGTCAAAGTGCCAAAACAGAGTCTACAGAGGAGACTTTGCTGATTTCTTGGCTGTGACAAACGAAGCAAAAAAATTATATCTGTAAACTGGACATACATTTATTATTCGGTTTACCATGAGTTTGTATCTATTGTGTGCTCTTGTATTGTTTTGGCTGAAGCTGAAGTATTCATTGGCTGGTAGGACATTGTAGCAGATGATTTTATGTACTGTGCTTAGGTCAGACTGAAGACGGCCAAGTTCTAAATTGTTTAAGCCCAAAATTTCAAGTCTGGTGGCATAAGGTATTTTGTTGCGAGCAGAGGAGTGGAGGACTCTTCTCGTGAAATATCTTTGAACTCGTTCGATCATATTAATGTCCGATATGCAGTGCAGGTTCCAGACAGATGAGCTTTTATTCAAGAATTGGTCTGGCAAAAGTTTTGTATGCCCTAGTTTGCAGTTCAATATTACTGGAGAAAAAGCTACACAAAATTAGATTAGCAATTCTTAATGCTTTTTTAGCAATGCTGTTACAGTGAGCTCTGGTACTTAGATCATTTGAGATGAGTACTCCAAGGTCTTTGACAGAGTGAGGGTCGTCTCTTAGGTCGTATCCATCTAGCTTGTATTTTGTGTTCTGATTTTTTTTTTTGCCAATGTGTAAGACAGAGCGTTTGTTGGTTGAGATTTGGAGTTTTCGCTTCTTCTCTTCTTCTCTTCTTCTCTTATCATTTTAGCTGCCGTCTTTGTCGTGTCCCACTCCTCCTCTGACAGCCGAGTCTGGGAAGACTGTATCAAGCATGGCCACGAAGCCTCTGCAGCTTTGCCAAATTCCTGTCAGAGTTCTCAGGGCAGGCAGGAATCCAAGGTGTGACTTCAGCCACCAGGTGAGACTTTGCCTGACTCAAGGAATGCCAAAAAGCAGATCCTTTATATAGGCCGTGGGGTGTGGCTCCATGACTCAGCACTTATCCAGGCCTGCCCCTCCCTTCCTTTTGCTGACGTCACCTCTCCATTCTCTGGAAGCGGGGATCTGTACACTTTTTGTCCTCCTGCTCAGCGGCCGGCAATTCTAGCTCGTGGCTGGCTTCGTGCTCACACGCTGTAGGGAGGTTTGTTTGCTCAGTCTGTCCGGGCATGGTGCCAGGGCTGGGGGCTGGAGGCATGCCAGGCCATTCTTCTTCACTATCAGTCTCTGGCTCAGATAGCAGGAGATGGGAGGGGCCCGGCTGAGGAGAGGAGGGCGGGCGAGGCACAACACCCTTCTTCATTTTTTTTCCATAGCTCTGTTGTATCAAATAGGCCAGCCAAAATGGAGGCAGAATTGCATTTTGTGCCTCCGTCATTACAAAAGGCGTTTAAACGCATTAAAACATTTTATACGCAATTACACATCCCATATATATTGTTTAATCGCTATCCGTTATCAAAGCTGTTCGGCTCAGCTCTCTTTTTCACGCTTCGTACGGTGCAAAAATAGGTGAGATTTTGGGGGCTGTTTTTTTTTTCCTTTTCACAGATTTATTCTTGAAATTCCCCAAGGAGAGGAAAGTTACAAATATGGAATGGACGTGCAGTTTCAAGTGAATCGTATGCAGCAAGATACGGGGTGGAGATTTGCTGATAGAACAAGCAGGCATAAATGCATGCTTACAAAGAATCTCGCAGTCCATGAAAGGAAAGACAAAAATAAAAGGAATGTGGAAATGAAAACTCACCATGTTGAGATGAAGACTAACTCCACCAGGGATGTAAAAGAAGGGTTATAAAGTGGAAGTGGGGTGAACAAATCCCAATCTTTCATTTTTTTAATTTTCTTTGTTTATTGACTATGTTGCCTTTATTATTTTTTAGAAACAACTTAAGATGGCAAACTGATTAAATCCCCCTTCTTCCACCTATTGTCCCCATCTGAGGGGAGTTGAATTGAGGAAATGACTCTTTCAAAGTCACCTAGCCCCTTCCATGGCTAAGGCGGGACTAGAAGTCACCGTCTCCTGGTGATTGCTCCAAAGTCATCCAGATACAGATTATGTCGTGTCCCACTCCCACTCTGACGAATGAGTCAAGGAAGTCTGTAACAAACTTGGCAACGAAGCCTCTGCAGCTTGCCAAGTTTCTTTGAGGTTTATCAGGGCAGGCAGGAGTCCAAGTTGTGACTTCAGCGATAGAGTCCGACATCAGCAAACTAGGTAAGACTTTGCTTGACTCAAGGTTGGAATGCCAAAAGCAGGTCCTTTATATAGGCTGTGGGGTGTGGCTCCATGACTCATCATTTATCCAGGCCTGCCCCACCCTTCCTTCTGCTGGCGTCGCCTCTCAGATCTCTGGAAGTGAGGGTCCACCCACTTTGAATTTTCTTCAGCTGGATCTGCTGTCAGCATCTGGGAAAGGGAGGGGTCAGAGGGATTAGGCCCAGGTAATTCCACCACCTGGCTGGCTTCCTGCTCTGAAGGCTGAGCCAAAGGAACACATGCTGTATGAGTGAGGTTTATTGGGCTTCTCCTTTCACTCCTTGAATCCTCTCTGGGCATGAGGACAGGGCCGGGGGCTGGAGTCATGACAGGCCTTTCATCTTCATTATCAGACTCGGAATCTGATAAAAGGCCTGGTTGGAGACGGGAGGGGCCCGGCTGAGGAGAGGAGGGAGGACGAGTCACAACAGATTAACAGAGTTGGAAGGGACCTTGTAAGTCATCTAGTCCAACCCCCCACCCAAGTAGGAGACCCTACACCATTTCTGACAAATGGCAGTCCGGCCACTTGTTGAAAGCTTCCAATGATGAAGCTCCCACAACTTCTGAAGGCAACTTCTGTTCCATGGGTTGATTGCTGTCACTGTCAGAAAATGTCTCCTTATATGTAGGTTGAATCTCTTCTTGTTCAGTTTCCATCCATTGTTCCTTGTCTGGCCTTCAGGTGCTTTGGAAAATAGCTTGACCCCTTCCTCTTTATGGAAGTCCCTCAAATATTGGAAGACTGTTATCATGTCTCCCTTAGTCATTCTCTTCTCTTCACTAGACTAGCCATACCCAGTTCCTGCAACCGTTCTTCATATGTTTTAGCCTCCAGTCCCCTCATCATCCTGGTTGCTCTTCTCTGCACTCTTTCTAGAGTCTCAACATCTTTTTTATAGGGTGGGTGACCAAATCACCCAATCATCTTTCATGCCTCAGGCGGGACTAGAACATGCAGTCTCCTGGTGATTGGCTCAAGATCACCTGTGGCTGGCTTTGACCCACCCACGATTGCCGCTACCGGTTCACCCAAACCAGTGCGAACCAGTTGAATACCACCTCTGTGTGTGACCCCAGGGCATTACAACTGTCATAAACATGAACCAGTTGCCCCAGTATTTGAATTTTGATTATGTTGCGACCCAGGCCCAAGTAAGTAGTAGGAAACTCAGTCAGTGTAAAAACAAACTTTATTCAAACAGCTGAAAATTACTTCATTCTCAGTGCAGTCCAACTAAATTAAAGCAAATTCCTCCCAACACCATTCTTCAGTCCTATCACCAACCTTGGTCCAATTAGGCAAACTGCCAAAGGCATTTCTTGACAAACGTTCAGAAGACGCCGATACAAATGAAACAAGACAAAACTATCAACGTTGTTTTCCGGCAAAGAGCACAAACGCCGTTGCTGGTCTTTTAAATCTTATGGGAGGAGCCAATCATCTCTTGGCCTTACTCCCGAGCCGTCCTCTTTGCTTGAGCTGCTCTTGCCTTCTAGCAGCTCTTTTCATGCGTGCATTAGGAACAGGCTCCTCCTGTTCCTCTGCCTCACTACTGTCAGCCTCTGGAGGCTCTGGAGTCCGCACCTCACTCCCCGATGGCCCTGGCCCCACCTCAGCCTCCAATGCAGAGCCCTCATCCAGGCCTTCCACAGCCTCATTGCTGGCCCACACTCTTCCTCAGCCTCATTGCTGTCCAATTCTGTTGCCACCTCCGCAGGCTGCTGCTGGACCACAACAGATTACGTGACCATGGGATGCTGTATCGGTCATAAGTGTGAAAAGCAGTCATAAGTCACTTTTTTTGGTGCTGTTGTAACTTTGAATGATCACTGAATGAACTGTTGTAATTCGAGGACAACCTGTATAATAATAAAGTAGAATATAAGCTATTCAGGTCATCATATAACCATCACTACTTAAGATACTTTAAAGTAAAGGTAAAGGTTCCCCTCGCACATACGTGCTAGTCGTTCCCGACTCTAGGGGGCGGTGCTCATTTCCATTTCAAAGCCGAAGAGCCAGCGCTGTCCGAAGACGTCTCCGTGGTCATGTGGCCGGCATGACTCAATGCCAAAGGCGCACAGAACGCTGTTACCTTCCCACCAAAGGTGGTCCCTATTTTTTCTATTTGCATTTTAACGTGCTTTCGAAACTGCTAGGTTGGCAGAAGCTGGGATAAGTAACGGGAGCTCACCCCATTACACGGCAGCACTAGAGATTCGAACCGCTGAGCTGCCGACCTTTCGGATCAACAAGCTCAATGTCCTAGCCCCAGAGCCACCGCATCCCCCTTAGATACTTTACAGAAAGGTAAAAAAGAAAAAAACTATATAGAAATCCTGGACCCTAAGGAATTTACCACTTTAATCGTGACACCAGAACAGACTTGCAAGAAATCATAATGAAATGACTGTAGAAATGGAGTTATAAATATGCAACAGAGTGATTTTTGGGGGAAAGGAATTGCCCCCTAAATAATAAGGAAAGCCTTCGAGACAAAAAGAATGGGATATGCTTTATCTCACAAGCAATTTCATTAAAGAAAAAAAAATGCTCCATCCCCCCCCCCCATTCTGGCTTATGAAGAGATTTGCAAAGTGTAACAACGTATGCAATGCTGTTCCGTATGCAATGCTGTTCCATATGAACCATTTGAACCAGTGGTGGAATTCAATTTTTTTTTTTTTTGTACTACAGGTTCAGTGGATGTGGTTTGGTGGGCGTGGTGTGGCTTGGTGGGCATGGCAGGGGAAGGATACTGCAAAATCTCCATTTCCACCCCATTCCTGGGGGAAGGATATTGCAAAATCTCCTTTCCCACCCCACTCTGGGGCCAGCCAAAAGTGGTATTTGCCGCAGCAGCCATTTAAGGCCGTTTGCAGCTATATCATCACCGAGAGCTTCAGGGACAGAGAAGAGGAACAGCGAGGCATGGACAGCGGGGGGAGGGGAGGCAGGGATTTTTGCTACCGGTTCTCCGAACTACCTGCTCCCATCGCTACCGGATCGCGCGATCCAGTCCAAACCGAGAGCATTTCACCCCTGGGTTTTTAAAGAAGAGACAGGACAGCCACCTGTATGAAATTGTCATGTCCCACTCCTCCGCTGACGGCCGGGTCAGGGAAATCCGAATCAGGCTTGCCTCTGCAGCTCTGCCCAAAGTCCTAGCAAAGTCCTCAGAGCAGGCAGGAAACCAGTAAGTGACTTCAGCAAGATAAGTTCGACTTTGCCTGACTCAGAGACTGCCAGAAAGCAGATCCTTTATATAGGCCATGGGGTGTGGCTCCATGACTCAGCACTCATTAAGGCCTGCCCCTCCCTTCCTTCTGTTGCCTCCGCCTATCCAATCTTCTGATGCGAGGGTCACTCCAATCAGCTGTTGGAAGTAAACTTTCCTCAGGCTCACATGCTGTGGAGGAGGGGGAGGGGTCTAGCTGCTCCGTTTTCCTGGGCATGGAGCCAGGGCTGGGGCCGGGGGATGCTCCCTCCTCTGCAGCCTGCTTGGGCATGGAGCCAGGGCTGGGACCGGAAGGTGCCCCCTCCTCTGCAGCTTGTCTGGGCATGGAGCCAGGACTGGGGCCGGGAGGCATACATTCCTCCGTGTTCGGGAGCAGATAAGAAGGCCCCGGCTGCGGTGAGAGCGGACAAGACACAACAGAAATGGTCTAGGGCTCTTTTAACAGCCAAGTTTGCAGACCCCTGCCCTATGGCAGTAATGGGATTCAGCTCATTCAGGCTAGTTCAGGTGAACCGGTTGTTAAATTGCTGGCCGGCCTGGCCCCTCCCCTTCCTTTTCAGGAGTCCCCCCCCCCCGCAGCCCATTTTTGCTCCCAGGAGGCTGCAGGGAGGCCTAACAGGCCCAAAACGGGACACGGGGGGGGGGCGAGTCCCCCTCACGGCCCATTTTTGCTCCCAGGGGGGTGCAGGAGGCTGAGTGCTGCCTGTCACACCCCCTGGCCACCGCCTCCAAGGCCACACCCACCCAGGAGGCTGTAGAGAGACCTACTAGGACCAAAACGGAGTGGGAGGATGCAGCGTGACCCATTTTTGCTCCCAGGAGGCTGCAGGGAGGCCTACTAGGCCCAAAACGGAGTGTTTGGTTTGGCCCATTTTTACTCCCGGGGGGGTGCAGGAGGCCAAGGGCTGCCTGTCACATCCTCCTACCTAGCCGGTCATTAGGACAGAGAACCAGTTGTTCAATTATTTGAATCCCACCACTGGTCTAAGGTCTCCTGCTTGAGCAAGGGGTTGGTCTAGAACAGGGGTCTCCAACCTTGGTCCCTTTAAGACTTGTGGACTTCAACTCCCAGCTTTGCTGGCTGAAGGACTCTGGGAGCTGAAGTCCACAAGTCTTAAAGGGACCAAGCTTGGAGACCCCCTGGTCTAGAAGACCTCCAAGGTCACTTCCAGCTGTATTCTGATTGACTCCAGAGTGATATGGATCCCATTTAGTGGCTGGTCTAATGACGTCCCAAAAAGTGATTGGGAATTTCTTGGTTTTTGTACTGGAGTTTGATCTTTGTAAGCCATCCGGAGTCACTGAGTTGGACAATCCTGCAAATGTTCTTAACAAATAAATAACCTTCACACTCCTCCGTACCCAATGGTGGGGGAGGGGGGGTCCCTTCCGTTCGGCTTTGAGAGTTGTCACAGCAATGGATCGACGAACGGGGAGTCCCCACCCTCTTTTTCATAATTTCCTTGCCGCATTCTGTTGGGAATAAAGAGAACCAAAATTCTCCCCCCGCACAGTGCTTTCCGCGCTCGCCGCCCAGCGCAGCAGAAATCCGCACCGCAGCCTCAGCGAAGGGTATAATCCTTCCCTTTAAAAGTGCTGAATTTTTAATTTTAATCTGCAATTAAAGCACACCATGATTAATCTGCCAATTAAATCTTGCAGCTTAAGTCAGAAGGCAGTTTTGATCGTAGGGGAGCACGAGGAAGTTGGCAGCGTCCCTCTCCGCTCTCGGAAATGCACGCGCTCTCCGGGGATTCAAAATATTCAGCACTGCTGGATATCGCAGATTCCGTTTGAAAGACCAGTTTGTCCTCCTAGGCTGGTAAAAGAAAGAAAAGGGGGGGGGGGAAATGCCACATTCTGCCACAAACCACCCACAAACCGCGTTTCCGTGTTTTGTTTTGTTTTTGCAGGGAGAATTACAGAATTCCATTTGTTCCCAACAGCTTGTGTGCGGCTTAACATTTAGGCAATTCACACTCAGGCATTAATTGATGGAAGGAAGGCCAGGAACAAATGGCGAGAATGATTTCTTCTTACCTAGCATACAATCCAGGATGGGCCAGCTTTGTCTGAAGGCCTCATCCAACTGTAGGAAGTTAGCACTCACTCCTCTCCTAGAAGAATGAAATATTTTAGAAAATATTAAAAAGGGCAGAAGATTATATTACCCTGGATAAGAAATGGAGAAACCTGCCTCACCGCCTCCCTTTGTCAATGGGTCAGAGACAGAAACTCACTCCCCCCCCCACCTTTGTCAATGGGCCATTAAAGCCTCAGCCAAGCTCACTCATTTCCCCCCACCTTTGTCAATGGGACCATCATCTGCAACATAATAGGACCCATCTAGCAACAGAAACTCACCACGTGACACCTGGGAAGATTACATCAGCCAGCAAGGCTAGCTAAGACCCCCACCCCCTGGGAGTCTGACAGCCAATCAGGGTATACTTCTTGTGCCCCAGGAAATTCAAAGCTCAGAGAAAGCATAAAGCCAGGGAGTGCACAGCATCTCATCCCCTTTTCTGTTCAGGAACTCAAGCCATGTGATCCTGGCCCCCATTAAACCATCTTTCCAAGCAGCCTCCATGTTTCCAGTGTCTTTGTCCCCACTTGGAACTGAACCCAGATGGATATTTCTTCCAACACAATGAAGGAACATTTTGATGGAACCTCAAATCAAATTGCCAGTGAATCATCCTGAATCCTGAGGTTGAATTTGTCACTGAATAACAACCGCACGAAAAAAGAATGGTGTGGGGTTCCCCCCCCCCCAAAAAAAGAACAGAGAAGACGTTGACGTTCTTCTTTTTAAAAAAAAATGTCGGATGTTTTCATGTTCTTCCTTAAAAAAATGTCTAGGGAGATTCTCCGTCACCCAGATCATGATTGTCCCAAAGGTGCTTTTTTCAAGAGGCAACCGGACTTTCTGGTTTTTCCTTGAAGACGTTTCGCTTCTCATCCAAGAAGCTTCTTCAGCTCTGACTGGATGGTGGGGAATGGAAGGATTTATACTCCTGGCAGACAGCTGGTCATTTGAATTCTTTTAGAAAGTCCCTGAGGCCACCTGGAGGTTTATCTGTGTCCTTGAGGTTACCTGAATAGTGCAAATGGGTGTGGAGCCTTCTTGGAACTGCTGAAAGGATTGTTGCATTTTTGAGGAGAGGAGAGGAGAGGAAGGGAGAGGAGGGGAGGGGAGGGGAGGGAGAAGAGAGAGAGGAGGAGAGGTGTGGAGGAGAAGGATATGTGAAGAGGAGAGGAGAACAGAGGAGGGGAGGGGAGGGGAGGGGAAAGAGAGGAGAGGAGGAGAAGGGTAGGTGGAAAGGAGAGGAGAGAGAGAGAGAGAGAGTAGAATAACAGAGTTGGAAGGGACCCTGGAGGTCTTCTAGTCCAACCCCCTGCCTAGGCAGGAAACCCTACACCACTTCAGACAAATGGTTATCCAATCTCTTCTTAAAAACTTCCAGTGTTGGAACCTTCACAACTTCTGGAGGCAAGTTGCTGCACTGACCAATTGTTCTGACTGTCAGGAAATTTCTCCTTAGTTCTAAGTTGCTTCTCTCCTTGATTAGTTTCCATCCATTGCTTCTTGTCCTGCCCTCAGGTGCTTTGGAGAATAGCTTGACTCATTCTTCTCTGTGGCAGCCCATTAGACAGTAGAACACAACATAAGCCTTGTCCTTTCGTTCTAATTCAGCTGAAACCAGTTGGGATAATGTTGAAGTGGTTCTCTAGTGAAATTTGCAAAGACTTGGCCATTTGTAATAGTATTCAGATGGTAATCAGGCCTCTTTCTGATAGATATTCAAGAAGAAGAGCTGTTCCATTGATTCATTGATCTAACTGTCAATTAATTGTTCTAGTTTAGAAGAATTGTTGTGTGTGTGGGGGGGGACATAAAACCTGAAGCCAACTTTGGCAAGATACTTATTTTACAGACCATGGTTTTGCTAGCTTGGCAAACTCTGTAGAATGTCGGTGTAGAGTTGACTCTAATGCTGTTTAAATCCATCACACATTTCAGTTACAGAATTTAGTTACTGGTACATACTGTACAAAGTTAGCACCCACCTCTCTCCTAGAAGAATGAAATATTCTGGGAAATATTAACAAAAGACAGAACATTGTATTTCCCTAAAAGAGAAACATGCTCTATGAAAGTAGCCTCCACCTTTCTTAATAGCCCCAGCAGGACTGGGCCAGCCTATCTACAAGACAAAAGACCGTCAACTCCAGGGTGATGGGATTAAGACATGGCCCCTCAGGACATAATAGGATCATTTAGCAGAAGACACAGAGCTCACTGCGTTGCACAATCTTTTAAGGACATTGCATCACTCAGCAAGCTTCAACCAAACCTGTGGAGCTGAGACGAACATGACCCCATAGAGAACAGGCAATAGAATCCATGTCCTTGCGCAGGAACAGGAAGTTCAAGTTCAAAGCCAGAGAGAAGGTTATAAAACCCTCACTCTCAACTCCATGTGGTCAGCTGGCCAGAACCACCCATGTCCTTCTGCTTCACCATTTTCACTCTTTCCAATCAGCCTCCATGTTTCTTTCTGCGCCAATTCAGGAAGCTCAAACTGCCCAAGGAGCTGCTGATCCAGTTCTACAGAGAAATTATTGAGACTGTCATTTGCACCTCTATAACTGTCTGGTTTGGTTCTGCAACCCAACAAGAAAGACACAGACTTCAGAGGATAATTAGAACTGCAGAAAAAATAATTGCTACCAACCTATCTTCCATTGAGGACCTGTATACTGCACGAATCAAGAAGAGAGCTGTGAAAATATTTACAGACCCCTCGCATCCTGGACATAAACTGTTTCAACTCCTACCCTCAATAGAGCACTGCACACCAGAACAACTAGACACAAGAACAGTTTCTTCCCGAAGGCCATCACTCTGCTAAACAAATAATTCCCTCAACACTGTCAGACTATTTACTAAATCTGCACTACTATTAATCTTCTCATCGTTCCCATCACCAATCTCTTTCCACTTATGACTGTATGACTGTAACTTTGTTGCTGGCAATCCTTATGATTTATATTGATATATTGACCATCATTTGTGTTGGAAATGTTGTACCTTGATGAAGGTATCTTTTCTTTAATGTACACTGAGAGCATATGCACCAAGACAAATTCCTTGTGTGTCCAATCACACTTGGCCAATAAAAATTCTATTCTATTCTATTCTATTCTATTCTATTCTATTCTATTCTATTCTATTCTATTCTGTTTCCAGGGTCTTTTTCCCATCTTGGAACTGAACCAGATGGATATTTCTTCCAGCAGTACCAATACAGAACTCTGGATTTTCAACCACCTCTTTTTTTTTTATTAGTTATTACTGAATGGGGCAAAAAAATAAAAAAAAGTGCCCTTTGCTAAGCAGCAGGAACAACTTAAGCACCTTCTTGATCCCATTTCTGAGTGTAAAATTATGTAAGCTTAGGGTTGCCATAGTGATTTGGGGGGGGGGGTAAGTCCAGATTATTAATGCTTAGACATAAAAACTTCAGTTCCCCTGCAAATCAGCCATCATATATATTAGAAAAATCTCCCATGAATCATCTTACAATTCTCTTCTTCATCCGCCTTCTGTACAATGTTTTGTTATTAAAGCAAAGCATATTCCCCAAGGGCCCCCCGGGTATATTGATTGAAATAGTGAGGAGAAGGAGAAAGGGTTGCGGTATTATCAACCCCAAAGAAAGTCAGCTTCTACTTGCAAAATGTTATTTTGTTCAGGGGAGCCCATCAAGCAAGAGGGGCTCTGAATTTTATAACATTCTTAAAGCAAGGATGGTCCATAATGCTCTCTCCTGCCATTGGAATCCTACATCCTTCTGAACCTAATCTTCTTATAGACCAAGGTCAGCATGTCTAAAGAAGTTGTAGAAGTCAAGCTGTTTTCCTTATTTTGAAAAACATGGGGGGGAAAAAAACTAGGAAGGTTACGAGCGAGATTGGTCTCATGGTCTCAAGGCATCAAGCTAGAAACCAGGAGTTTGAGACCCACCAACCTGAGCAGACAATACGGTTAAGGACCACTGGAGAGGGTCTAGGTCAACTTGCCATGGACAATGGCACAACCAATTCACCACAGCCAACTCACCATGGCCAATTCACCATGGGAGAACTCACCGTGGCCAACTAGCCATAGCCAACTTGCCATCGCCAACTCACCATAGCCAACTCACCATGGCCAATTTACCATGGGACAACTCACTGCAGCCAACTCAGCACAGCCAATTCAACACAGCCAACTAGTCATAGCCAAATTGCCATGGCCAACTCACCATGGCCAATTCACCATGGCTAATTCTCCATAGCCAACTCACCATGGCCAATTCACCATGGGACAACTCACCGTGACCAACTCGCCACAGCCAACTCATCAAGGCCAACTAGCCATAGCCAACTTGCCATAGCCAATTCACCATGGCCAATTCACCATTGGACAACTCACCATGGCCAATTCACCATTGGACAACTCACCATGGCCAACTAGCCAATGCCAACTCACCACAGCCAACTCATCATGGCCAACTAGCCATAACCAACTTGCCGTGGCCAACTCACCATAGTCAACTCACCACTGTCAACTCACCACTGTCAACTCACCACAGCCACTCACCAAAGGACAAGACTTACATAATATTGAAGAAATGATGGAATAGAATCATTAAAAAAAAAAGATGCAGAAGGAAGGGCAACATGAAATGTGAATGACTAAAATTAAATAAAATCATTTTAAAATTATTTTTAATAAATAAATTGAATTGTTGAATTATCCTGTGGCGAGGTGTTCCGTCGCATGATGGCCATAGTGAGTTTGCAGCAATGGGTTGTCTCATTTGGCACTAGAGAAATACAGAGCTGTAGACTACTTTGGGAAATCTAAATAATATTGACCTCACCCCATTCCTAAGAGGACCATAAGGGGCGTGCATAAGCGCACAAACGTGCCTACTGTTCCTGTCCTATTGTTTTTCTTTTCTTCTTCCTATATATATATTGACGCTTATACCTCCTAATATTTACTCATATATATGTTTATATACTATATAATCCTTTTTATATGATGTTGTGACAAAAGAAAGAAAGAAAGAAAGAAAGAAAGAAAGAAAGAAAGAAAGAAAGAAAGAAAGAAAGAAAGAAAACAAGGAAGTCCAGTTGCCTCCTCTGAAAACAACAAAATACCTTATCCTACCAGACTCGAAATACTAGGCTTAGAAAACTTGGAACTCCATCGCCTTCGACAAGACCTAAGTTTAACTCATAGAATCATCTATTGTAATGTCCTTCCTGTCAAAGACTACTTCAGCTTTAATTGCAATAATACAAGAGCAACCAATAGATTTAAACTTAATGTCAACCGCTTTAATCTAGATTGCAGAAAATATGACTTCTGTAACAGAATCATCAGTGCTTGAAATACTTTACCTGACTCTGTGGTCTCTTCCCATAATCCTAAAAGCTTTAACCAAAAACTTTCTATTATTGACCTCACCCCATTCCTAAGAGGACCATAAGGGGCGTGCATAAGCGCACAAATGTGCCTACCGTTCCTGTCCTATTGTTTTTCTTTTCTTCTTCCTATATATATATTGATGCTTATACCTCCTAACATTTACTCATATATATGTTTATATACTATATAATCTTTGATACTATATAATATTTGATAATGTATGATACTTACATATATTGTTGTGACAAATAAATAAATAAATAAAAATAAATAAATAAAATCTCTACAGACTTTTAGCTATACAATTTGGGATGAACACCCTTTGAATGGGAGTAGGAATGGGCTTCCAGAGAAAAAATTGCAGACTACAGGAACCATTTGCACCACTCAGGTCACCCTGAGGACACAGATCAACCTCCAAGTGCTTCAAGGACTCTCTAAAAGGATGCAAATGACCAGCTGTCTGCAAGGAATATAAATCCTTCCATTCCCCACCATCCTGTCAGAGATGAAGAAGCTTCTTGGTGGAGAAGCAAAATGTCTTCAAGGAAAAAAACAAGAAAGTCCAATTGCTTCCTGAAAAAGCACCTTTGGGACAACTATGACCTGGATGATTGAGAATCGCCACAGTCTTAAAAATTGAGGTTGACCCAAAGAAGACTTTACGGAAGCAAAATGCACACCTGCATATGCTCTCATAAAAGGAAAGACACATGACTATCATTAATTGTTGTACCTTATGATTCTTGATGAATGTGTCTTTCCTTTTATGTACACTGAGAGCATATGCACCAAGGACAAATTCCTTGTGTGCCCAATCACTCTTGGCCAATAAAGAATTCTATTCTATTCTATTCTATTCTATTCTATTCTATTCTATTCTATTCTATTCTATTCTATTCTATTCTTGCTTATTTGTACCCTATGACTATCATTAAGTGTTGTACCTTATGATTCTTGATGAATGTATCTTTTCTTTTAGGTACAGTGAGAGCATATGCACCAAAGACAAATTCCTTGCGTGTCCAATCACAGTTGGCCAATAAAAAAATCTATTCGGTTCGGTTCGGTTCTATATCAAACAGAGCTGGCATATTCTCCAACAGAATAATATTAGACAAATGCAGAATCCTTTAATGCATGCAATGAATGATGTCACCGGTAATATGGATGTGCAGCCTTAAAAAAAAAAAGTTGCTTTCTAAAAGCAAAGGAACTTGTTGAACAATGGAGCAAAATCGCCCATTATTTGAAGTTATGGTCTCCTGAACATGACATCCCGCAGGGAGTAGTGCTGGAATTACCAGTCATTTCCTAAGGAGATAAAAATCACTTGCTGTTCGAAGAAGCAGGAAAATGCATCCTTCTTATTTCTCGGTTGTATGGCCATGCACATCTTCCAATGGGAGGTTGATGGTTTGAGGATGGTTCACTTGACGTTGTTTCTTCTTCATGAAACAACACGGGGTCCTCACTTCTAGCAACCACACAACATTACCATTTTGCACTTGCTTGCCTCGCAGCCTCTCAAAGTTTCCATCGCAATGTTTGCCTATTTTTTTGGGGAAATGGGTGATAGAGAAGTGTTAAGCAGTGTTATCCAGCAGCTGGTATACAAGTTGCAAGGGTTTGTATGGTGGACTTGTAAGAAAATTAATTCTCTCTGGATAAAAATTTGGTGGATTATGCAGCATGTTTTGAAGAAGAAGATTAAGTTTCAACCACAATTTTTCCTTTTAGGGATTACAATGGATTATACAGTAACTGATACTAAATTGATATTGAACTTGATAACAGCAGCAAAGTTACTGATTGGACAGTATTGGAAGAAAAAATAACTACCTACAACAGAAGAATGGATATTGAAAGTTTCTCATTTGGCGGAGATGGCCAAAATCTCAGCCTTTTTGAAAGACAATACTCAAGCAAAATATTTAAACGAATGGAGGAAATGGATTGATTATATTCAAAATAGATATCAGACTAAGAGATATCAGGCTGCCTTTGAATGAAGGACGTAATTTTTGATTTTAAAGGAGGAAGTCAGGATATGCGAAAGAGAAGGATTATAATTGTGTTAGACTTTAAAAATTTAATGTATGAATGTTAGTTTTTTAAACTATACCTTGTGTTTGCTCCGGGAAGTCTGGGGGGGAGGGGGGTTTTTGAGGGAGGGGGGAGGGATGGGGGGGGAGAAAAATTTATTTCTTTTTGTAAAACTTTTTAAGGGTTCCAAGTAATAGACCCATAGAAAGCAAAACTCTGAGGTGGGTAGATTCCTTAAAGAATAGCTTTATCGGATATATCATATTGGTTGTTCCGACCGAGGGCCAAGTAGCGATTACCAAACACAATTCAGTCCTGAACAAATGTATTTTATTAGAACAGCTGAGAATTAACTCATTCTCAGCTTTAGTCCAAAATGAATTCTTCATAAACAGTCCTTCGACCTTATCACCAACCTTTGATGTCTTTGGCAACCTGCCAAAAGGTTTTCTTGACAAAACCCCCACAAAGCTCAAGAGACGCTGACAAGAAGCAATGGAATCAATGTTGCTTTTCTACAAAGAACCCAACGGCTCGTTGCTGGTCTTTTAAGCCTTATGGGAGTGGCCAATCATCTTCTGGCCTTATTCCCGAGTCATCCTTTTTGCTTCAGCTGCTCTTGCCTTCTGGCAGCTCTTCTCATGTGTGCACTAGGAATAGGCTCCTCCTGTTTCTCTGCCTCTCTGCTGTCCGTCTCTGGAGGCTCCGGAGTCTGCGCATCGCTCCCGATGGTCCTGGCCCCATCTCTGCCTCCAATGCAGAGCCCTCATCCGGGCCTTCCCCTGACTCCAGGACTGGCCCATTGTCCTCCCCAGCCTCCTCACTGTCCGACTCCACTGCCAGGTCCACAGGCTGCTGGTGGACCACAATATTGGCACATATCTGGTGAAAACCGACTGAAAGTTCCCATGGTTTTCACCTAATTAAAAGTCAAAGTTTGTCACCTTCTCAAAAGAATCAGTCACATTGTCCAATCAAGGCACTGTCTGGTTGCCTGGTGACCTCACTCCTTCTTCCTCAGGCCAGGTATGAGAATGACCTTGGTTCCCAAGAGAAAGTATTTTGTTTTAGCTAGAAAATCCCAGCTACCTAAAATCCCCCCTCCTTATCCCTCAACTCCAGTGTGGCAACACTGAAGCTCCAAGATGGCTTCGGTCAGGTCAGCTTCAGGGTTGACAGCAAGATTTAATAACGGAGTATTTGGAAACTACACTTCCCAGAGTCAACTGGGACCTCAAACATAGGAAGAAATATCTTTAGGAAGATTGCAAGGGCATTTACTGACCATCTGAGGTATTCACAGAAAAGTATCAAAACTTTAAGAGGTATCAAAGATGGTGGTCACAGCCCTGCAGTTGTTTTTATCTATGCAAAGAAAAAGTCAACACTTTAAAAATGTCATAAATTGTGCTTCTATGACCACAATTTGCATCTTGACCCCTTGCTGGCACCTCTGAGTTGACCTTTGTCAAGATCAGTTCTCAGGGGACTGTTGGAAGCTACCTGCAGTGTTTTGGAGGTGTCCATTCAATACAGTAGTAGCCAAAATTGTGGAAACCTTTTGGGAAAAGTGTATTTTCTAAAACTAGTTAATAACACCACTTTTTATTTTTTGGAGTAGTACCATAAAATTATATCTCAATGGAAAGATCATTTAATCAAGAATGCAATGCAATAACTTTTATGAAGGATTTGCTTTTAGAACAGCAGTTACAATATAAAGAAGAAAAGTGAAACACATAGAAAAAAATGAGATCTACAAAAATTATCACCATAGAAAAAAGAGATATACAAAAATAATCACCATGTCAGTTAATCCTTAGTTGGGGAACCTTTAGCATGAATTACGGCCTTACAGCATCTTCCCATGGAGTGAACCAAGTCTTTTAGTGCTGCAGCTGTTATAATGTGAAACCAAGATTGAATGATGGCTTCTATTAACTGGGTTTTATTGCTTGTTATTCTGACTAACAAGTTTCTTTAGTCGGCTCCCTAGATTTTCAATTGGGTGAAGGTCTGAGCTATTCCCAGGCCATTCCAGCAGTGGAATAGGATTATCTTAAAACTCCAAAAAAAAAAAAAGTGGCTTTTATTAGCCATTAAACCTCAAAAATAAACTTTTCCCAAAAGGTTACCACAATTTTGGAAAACTACAGTAACTTGAGAGCTTTTTCCAAATGCTTCTTATAGTCACTGAAATTAATTTTAACGTGATGGAACTGAAAGTTATTCAATTCATAGAGAAGACTGATTTATTGATATTGATTGATATACTTACCACCTTTATTATTTTTTTAAAAAAACTCACGGGGCAGAACCCCTTCCAAAACGCCTTCTTCCTCCTATTTCCTCCACAGTCGCAACCATCTGAGTTTGTTGGGCTGAGAGAGAGTCATGGCTTTTATGACTAAGGTGAAACTAGAACTCATTGTCTCCTGGTGATTGGTTCAAAGTCACCCACCCTGCTTCATAGCCTTAGGCGGGACTAAAAAATGCTTTTTAAAGTAAAAAAAAAGCCTCTGATGATCGCGCGGCTCAGCTGGGCTCATCAGAACCTTTTAAAAGCGTTTTTTTCTACAACCTTTTTGGTGGGTATGGCAGGGGAAGGATACTGCAAAATCCCCATTCCCACCCCACTCCTGGGGGAAGGATATTGTAAAAATCTCCATTCCCACTCCACTCCACAGGAAGGATACTGCAAAATCCCCATTCCCTCCCCACTCCTGGGGGAAGGATACTGCAAAATCTCCATTCCCGCCCCATTCCTGGGGGAAGAATATTGCAAAATCTCCATTCCCATCCCATTCCTGGGGGAAGGATACCGCAAAATCTCCATTCCCTCCCCACTCTGGGACCACCCAGAGATGGTATTTGTTGGTTCTCCAAACTACTCAAAATTTCTGCTACCGGTTCTCCAGAACCTGTCAGATCCTGCTGAATAGCACCCTTGTATGGCATGCATACCAGAGGTGGCACACAGAGCCTTATCAGTGGGCACGTGTGCCATCGCCAGTTGCGGTTCTGGTTTCTGGCACGCGCATGCGCACTGGCCAGCTAATCGTCACATGCAGCAGAGCACAGGAAACCCAAAGATCAGCTAGCTAGTGCGGATGCAGGTGCCGGCCACCTGATCTTTGGGTTTCCAGCACATGCATGCGCGCTGGCCAGCTAATCGTCACATGCACCAGAGCACAGGAAACCCAAAGATCAGCTGGCTAGTGCGGATGCAGGTGCCGGCCACCTGATCTTTGGGTTTCCAGCACGTGCATGCACGCTGGCCAGCTAATCATCACATGCACCAGAGCACAGGAAACCCAAAGATCAGCTGGCTAGTGCGGATGCAGGTGCCGGCCACCTGATCTTTGGGTTTCCAGCACGTGCATGCGCGCTGGCCAGCTAATCGTCACATGCACCAGAGCACAGGAAACCCAAAGATCAGCTGGCTAGTGTGGATGCAGGTGCCGGCCACCTGATCTTTGGGTTTCCAGCACGTGCATGCACGCTGGCCAGCTAATCGTCACATGTACCAGAGCACAGGAAACCCAAAGATCAGCTGGCTAGTGCAGATGCAGGTGCCAGCCACCTGATCTTTGGGTTTCCAGCACGTGCATGCGTGCTGGCCAGCTAATCGTCACATGCACCAGAGCACAGGAAACCCAAAGATCAGCTGGCTAGTGCGGATGCAGGTGCCGGCCACCTGATCTTTGGGTTTCCAGCACGTGCATGCACGCTGGCCAGCTGGTCTTCATATACGCTGGAGCGAGCTGGTATTCAGGTCTCCGGCACTGCGTGCATTCTGGTTTGGTCACTCAGTGCCAAAAAGTTTCACCCTAGTGTGTCTTTGGCCTGTTTCCTGCTCCCTAAATTAGTTGGATCCCCACTTTCTTTGCTTTAACTTGTAGGGAGTCCTCATTTATTGATTGCAATTAGGACCAGTAACTCTACTGCTAAACTGAGTAGTCACTAAGTAGAAAATAATCCAGTGGTGGGATTCAAATAATTTAACAACCGGTTCTCTGTCCTAATGACCAGTTAGGTAGGTGTGGCTCAGTGGTCACGTGACCATGTGGGCAGGGCCAACTCAACGTCACTCACGTTGATGGACGCTTCACCTTAGATGTTACAATGTAATAAGGGTTAGTCAAAGAGGCAGTTTCTGTAAGCAGGGCAATAAAGATTAGGCTAGAAACACCAGAATGTTTCCTTCCTGCCTTCCTTACAGGATTAGCCCTGTAAAGTGGAAAAAAACAAAATAAGAAGTCTTCCAACAACCGGTTCTCCGAACTGCTTAGAAAGTTAACAGCTGGTTCTTCCGAATAGGTGCGAACCGGCTGAATCCCACCATTGAAATAATCCCGTCACCCAATCCCACCCTTTGGAATGCTCAATTTAGTTTTGGGATAATTTACAAGGAGGGAATTAATGTCTGTCTGTACATTCATAAGAAAGGAAATTTTTTCCCCCTTTCTTTCCCTACTTTACTTCCCTTCTGTCTTTTTCATTTGTATTTTATATTAGGATAATCTCAATAAAATTAATTTTAGAAAAAGGGGGCAAGAAAATCCTTGAGCCTGTTTGGAGCTGCCGAATTGTTCATGTTCGAATCCATTTTCCTTACTGAAATTTCATAGCCCTTCAGAATTCATCTAGCTCCAAACGTTTGCCATGTTACTCACACAATGTGCGTGAAAAAAATAAATGACGTGAAACTGTGGTGCCTTCTTAAAAATACACATCAAACTGATTCAGATATAGGATAAACTGTATTAAGGAGCAAGAAAGTGAGAACTTGAAATTAACAGATCCACTCACTTGTGCTAGTCATTAGTTCAAGAGAGAGGTCATTAAATCAGGATGGTCATTAACTCAAGAGGAAATATTTAAGTCTCTTGACTTTAGTATTCCCAACTCTCCAATTGCTTTTATTAGCAATCATTCAGGAGGCTGTGAGTTTGATCCTAGGTAGAGGAAGATATTTTTGTCTCTGGGCACACTGGGAATATATATATCTGCTGAATAAAACTCCGCATTGGTGACAGGAAGGGCATCTGGCCAGTAAACATTCAGCTCCACTCAATTGCCCAGACTCCACCCTGCAAGGAATTCTGGAGTCATTTTTTTTATTTGAATTTATATCCCGCCCTTCTCCGAAGACTCAGGGCGGTTTACACAGTGTTAAGCAATAGTCTTCATCTAATTGTATATTATATACAAAGTCAACTTTTATTGCCCCCAACAATCTGGGTCCTCATTTTACCTACCTTATAAAGGATGGAAGGCTGAGTCAACCTTGGGCCTGGTGGGACTTGAACTTGCAGTAATTGCAAGCAGCTGTGTTAATAACAGACAGACTTAGTCTACTGAGCCACCATCAATAAAAGAGGATGACAATGATGATGACTGGGAATCACCCAATTACCTGGTTCTCCCTTCTGAATATTTCAGATGTGTTTCCAGGGGTGGGATTCAGCCAGTTCGAACCGGTTCGGGCAAACCGGATGTTAATTTTAATCTGGTTTACTAAACCAGTACTTGCAAGGACTGGCTGACCCCGCCCACCCCCACCCCTTCCCACGAATCTCCACACAGCCCGTTTTGGATGCCAGGTAAGTGCAGGCCCCGTGCAGAGGCTCTCAGAGGGTTCAGTGGTTCGAATCCCTAGTTCCGCTTAATGAGGTGAGCTCCTGCTACTTGTCCCAGCTTCTGACAACCTAGCAGTTTGAAAACAGGTAAAAAATGCAAGTAGAAAAATAGGGACCACCTTTGGTGGGAAGGTAACAGAGTTGTTGTGTCTTGCCCGCCCTCAGAGCAGCCGGGGCCTTCTTACCTGCTCCCCAACACTGAGGAATGTATGCCTTCCGGCCCAAGTCCTGGCTCCATGCCCCCACAAACTGCAGAAGAAGGAGCATCTCCCTGCCCCAGCCCTGACTCCATGCCCAGGCAAACGGAGCAGCTAGACCCCTCCCCCTCCTCCACAGCAGGTGAGCCTGAGGAGGGTTTACTCCCAAGAACAGCTGATTGGAGTGACCCTCGCATCAGAAGATTGGAGAGGCGGAGGCAACAGAGGAAGGAGGGCAGGCCTTAATGAGTGCTGAGTCATGGAGCCACACCCCATGGCCTATATAAAGGAGCTACTTTCTGGCAGTCTCTGAGTCAGGCAAAAGTCAAACTTATCTTGCTGAAGTCACTTACTGGTCTCCTGCCTGCTCTGAGGACTTTGCTAGGACTTTGGGCAGAGCTGCAGAGGCAAGCCTGATTCGGATTTCCCGGACCCAGCCGTCAGCGGAGGAGTGGGACACGACAAGAGTTCTGTGCACCTTTGGCATTGAGTCATGCTGGCCACATGACCACGGAGAGGTCTTCGGACAGCGCTGGCTCTTCAGCTTTAAAACGGAGATGAGCACCGTCCCCTAGAGTCGGGAATGACTAGCACATATGTGCGAGAGGAACCTTCACCTTTACCTAAGTTCTAAAATACCTCTTCCGTTTCCCATTCCAGAAGGGGTGAATGTATCCATGGCAAAGAGAATAAAAGACTGATATTCACATATTAATTACAGATGAGAGAACCGCGGGGCTATAAATAGCTCATGGTCTGAAATTGCTGACTTCTTTTCAGCTACAGCAGAGAAACCTGCTGACAAGGAAATGACAAGGACCATTTTTAGTTCATCACCTCTACAATCTCAGCAGTTTTCAAGTTTTATTTATTTATTTATTATTTAAATTTGTATACTGCCCTTCTCCCGAAGAACTCAGGGCGGTTCACAGCCAAGTAAAAATACAATACTATAAATACAAATTAAAATACAGTTAAAAAACTTATTAAAATTGGCCACAATTAAAATTTAGAACTAAAACCCATTAAAACACTAACCCAGTCCAGCGCAGATGAATAAGTAGGTTTTAAGCTCACGGCGAAAGGTTCGGAGGTCCGGAAGTTGACGAAGTTCTTGGCCTCTGCCCGGATGCCTCCCCGTGCAAGAACCAAGAGACCCCCATACAGCTCCATGTTACAATTCACGGATGGTGAGACCAATCCATGCTTGAGCCATGACTGCTTCCCCTCATTCGCCGATCAACCCGTTTCCCCATCTGCATTTTTATACGTTTTCCTCCTTATATGGGTTTTCCCACGATTACTGTTCAAATCGCCTTGCGAAGTATGGAAATCCCCAAAAAATATTACGACGATACGATTGGCTTGTTCCACTGCAAAGTGTGAATGAAGTGCATCATTCCTTCACGGATCTCGCTGGGAATCAATTTGGATGTTTCGTGCCCCCAGCAGCTTCAGTCGGCGATAAGTGCAAGCAGGGATATTCACTGCTTAGGAGTCATATTTTCTCAGGAAGCAAAAATAGTAATAATATTCCAATGTAGGGTTGATGTAGCTTGCAATTTCTAAAATGGATGAGTGAGCCAATGGAGTTTTCTCCATTTTTTAAAAGTCTGGAAGACTTTTGAATAGGACAGGGATAGTTAACAAATCATGAGCTTTGTGATCAAACTATAAGCAGCTGTGTCCTCTTTGCTGATGATGTTAAACAATTCAACAGCACAGACAACTCTACTACCCTTCAAAATGACCTAAACTATGTATCTGAATGGTCAAATAATTGGCAACTCCAAATCTCTGCTAACAAATGCTCAGTCCTGCACATCGGCAATAGAAATAAGAACATCAAATATTTGCTGGCTGGAAATGATCTAAAAGTTGACCCACACTCTGTCAAGAACCTAGGAGTAAAAAGGTAAAGGTAAAGGTTCCCCTCGCACATACATGCTATTCGTTGCCGACTCTAGGGGGCGTTGCTCATCTCCGTTTCAAAGCCAAAGAGCCAGCGCTGTCCGAAGACGTCTCCGTGGTCATGTGGCCGGCATGACTCAACGCCAAAGGCACACAGAACGCTGTTACTTTCCCACCAAAGGTGGTCCCCATTTTTTCTACTTGCATTTTTATGTGCTTTCGAAACTGCTAGGTTCGCAGAAGCTGGGACAAGTAACGGGAGCTCACCCCGTTATATGGCAGCACTAGGGATTTGAACTGCTGAGTACTCACTTGAAAAGATCTAAGTCCCAGAGCTCACTGTAACATTACTGCGAAAAAAAGGCATTAAGAGTTGTCAATCTTATTTTACGAAGTTTTCTCTCTGGTAACGCTATACTTCTAACTAGGGCATATAAAACCTTTGGCAGACTTATACTTGAATACTGCTCACTTGCCTGGAACCCTCACTGTATTTGAGACATCAATACATGAGAGAGGGTCCAGAGATATTTTACTAGAAGAGTACTCAAATCTTCTGTTTGAAATAAAATTCCCTATACCATCAGGCTTGGATAGTCTCGAACTACACCGTCTACGTTCCGACCTATGCTTAGTTCATAAGATTATTTACCAAAACGTCCTACTTGTAAATGAGTCCTTTAATTTCAACCGTAATAACACAAGAGCTATCAATAGATTCAAACTCAATGTAAATCGCTCTAATCTTGATTGTAGGAAATATGACTTCTGCAATAGAGTAGTAAATGTCTGGAACAATCTACCTGATCCTGTTGTTAGTCTCGCTAATCCCCATACCTTTCACCGTAAACTGTCTACCGTGGACCTTTCATGTTTCTTAAGAGGTCCCTAAGAGGGCGTGCATAAGTGCACCAGTGTGCCTACCATCCCTGTCATACTGTCTCCATTTATATGTAATCATTCCATGTGTTTATGGCTTTGTTTTGCCTATTTATATCCTTTTATTTGTGCCAATTTTTTTTCATGTGTCCATGTCTATGTCTATTCTGTTACTTGTTTCCTTGTACTTGTTGATAGATAGATAGATAGATAGATAGATAGATAGATAGATAGATAGATAGATAGATAGATAGATAGATAGATAGACAGACAGAGAAAGAAAGAAAGAAAGAAAGAAAGAAAGAAAGAAAGAAAGAAAGAAAGAAAGAAAGAAAGAAAGACTTCCCCCTGGTTTGCGTCAATTACCTGACCTTCGGACCTTTCGCCGTGAATTGAAAACATATTTGTTCATCCAAGCGGGGCTGGCTTAATTCTTAATTTTTAAATTTTGAATGTTTTGAATTTAATAATTTTAAATTGGGTATTCTGTTTTATTGGGTCAAATTTGATGGTTTTTAAATTTTTCGGCCATTATAGAATATGTTATTTTAATCTGTTGTTTTAAAATTGTATATTGTATTGTTTTAATCTGGCTGTACACTGCCCTGAGTCCTTCGGGAGAAGGGCGGTATAAAAATCTAAATAATAAATAAATAAATTAAATAAATAAGAAAGAAAGAAAGAAAGAAAGAAAGAAAGAAAGAAAGACTTCCCCTGGTTTGCGTCAATTACCTGACCTTCGGACCTTCGCCGTGAATTGAAAACATATTTGTTCATCCAAGCGGGGCTGGCTTAATTCTTAATTTTTAAATTTTGAATGTTTTGAATTTAATAATTTTAAATTGGGTATTCTGTTTTATTGGGTCAAATTTGATGGTTTTTAAATTTTTCGGCCATTATAGAATATGTTATTTTAATCTGTTGTTTTAAAATTGTATATTGTATTGTTTTAATCTGGCTGTACACTGCCCTGAGTCCTTCGGGAGAAGGGCGGTATAAAAATCTAAATAATAAATAAATAAATTAAATAAATAAGAAAGAAAGAAAGAAAGAAAGAAAGAAAGAAAGAAAGAAAGGAAGGAAGGAAGGAAGGAAGGAAGGAAGGAAGGAAGGAAGAAAGAAAGAAAGAAAGTTAGTTTACCCCCTTGGTGATCCATAGGGAGAGATATAGAGATAACAAAATAACAGAGCTGGAAGGTCTTGTATAGGTCTCTAAATCCAACCCGCTGTTCAAGCAAGAAACCCTATACCAGGGGTCTCCAACCTTGCCAACTTTAAGACTTGTGGACTTCAACTCCCACAATTCCTCAGCCAGCTTTGCTGGCTGAGGGATTCTGGGAGTTGAAGTCCACAAGTCTTAAAGTTGGCAAGATTGGAGACGCCTGCCCTATACCATTCCAGACAAATGGTTGTCCAATGTCTTCATAAAAACCTCCAGGGTTGGAGCATCAACAATGATTAGGGGACTGGAGGCTAAAACAAGGGGCTACTACAAAGAAGAGGGAGTCAAGCTATTCTCCAGAGCACCTGAAGGTAGGACAAGAAGCAACAGATGGAAACAGATCAAGGAGAGAAGCAACTTAGAACTAAGGAGAAATTTCCTGACAGTTAGAAAAATAAGGAACAATTTGCCTCCAGAAGTTGAGAATGTGCCAACACTGGAAGTTTTTAAGAAGATGTTGGATAACCATTTGTCAGAATCTTATGGAATTTTGGGTTATCATATTTAGGTCGTCCTTGAAGTTCTCTAAGCTTCATTGTTTTCTTGCAGATGTTTCATTACCTAGCTAGTGATGTTGATGATCAATGCTAGATAGCATTGATGATTGACCAAGTTGAGTTGTGAAACATCTGCAAGCAAACAACCAAGCTCAGAGAACACCAAGGGCCCCATGATTCAATCTTGAGTTACAAATATTCTTTAGAATAGAATAGAAAAGAATAGAGTAGAGTAGAGTAGAGTAGAACAGAACAGAACAGAACAGAACAGAACAGAACAGAATAGAATAGAATAGAATAGAATAGAAACCTCACCACGCCATCGTCTTGCATTGATGATGTTACCTAGTTGGGTAATGAAAAGGCTGCAAGAAAGCAACCAAACTAAGAGAGCACCAAGGACCCACAGTTCAACCCCGAGCTACAAATATTCTCTTCTATTTGTAATATTAGTTTGGAAGGATGGGAAGAATAGTCACAATTGTGCATTCTGTTTTTGTTTGTTTGCTTTGCACACAGGGTGTCTTTCATTACTTCTGATCGTAGAAATGGTGGTAGACTTTAGGGAAAACCCTTCCATTCTTCCACCTATTACATTACTAGACAACACAGTATCAACAGTAGAGACCTTCAAATTTCTAGGTTCTACCATATCACAAGATCTAAAATGGACACCCAACATCAAAAACGTTATCAAAAAAGCACAACAAAGAATGTTCTTTCTGCGCCAACTCAGAAAGCTCAAACTGCCCGAGGAGCTGCTAATCCAGTTCTACAGAGGAATTATTGAGTCTGTCATCTGCACCTCTATAACTGTCTGGTTTGGTTCTGCAACCCAACAAGACAGACACAGACTTCAGAGGATAATTAGAACTGCAGAAAAAGCAATGGCTACCAACCTGCCTTCCATTGAGGACCTGTATACTGCACGAATCAAGAAGAGGGCCGTGAAAATATTTACAGATCCCTCACATCCTGGACTCTTTCAAGAGTTTCAACTCTTACCCTCAAAATGACGCTACAGAGCACTGCACACCAGAACAACTGGACACAAGAATTGTTTTTTCCCGAACGCCATCACTCTGCTAAACAAATAAATCCATCAACACTGTCAAACTAGTTACTAAATCTGCACTACTATTTATTCTCATCGTTCCCACCACCCATCTCCTTCCACTTATGACTGTAACTTTGTTGCTTGTATCCTTACGATTTATACTGATATTGATTGTTTCCTGATTGCTTATTTGTACCCTATGACTATCATTAACTGTTGTACCTTATGATTTTTGATGAACGTATCTTTTCTTCCACTTATGACTGTATGACGGTAACTTTGTTGTTGGTATCCTTGTGATTTATATTGATATTGATATTGATTGTTTCCTGATTGCTTATTAGTAATCTATGACTATCATTAAGTGTTGTATCATTAAGTGTTAAATTTGTACCCTATGACTATCATTAAGTGTTGTACCTTATGATTCTTAACGAATGTATCTTGTCTTTTCATGTACACTGAGAGCATATGCAACAAGACAAATTCCTTGTGTGTCCAATCATACTTGGCCAATAAAGAATTCTATTCTATTCTATTCTATTCTATTCTATTCTATTCTGTTCTGTTCTGTTCTGTTCTGTTCTGTTCTGTTCTGTTCTGTTCTGTTCTGTTCTACTCTACTCTACTCTACTCTACTCTACTCTACTCTATTTTCTATTCTATTCTATTCTATTCTATTCTATTCTATTCTATTCTATTCTATTCTATTCTATTCTATTCTACTCTACTCTACTCTACTCTATTTTCTATTCTATTCTATTCTATTCTATTCTATTCTATTCTACTCTACTCTATTTTCTATTCTATTCTACTCTACTCTACTCTACTCTACTCTACTCTACTCTACTCTATTTTCTATTCTATTCTATTCTATTCTATTCTACTCTATTCTATTCTATTCTATTCTATTCTATTCTATTCTATTCTACTCTACTCTACTCTACTCTACCCTACTCTACTTTACTGTATATTCTATTCTATTCTATTCTATTCTATTCTATTCTATTCTATTCTATTCTATTCTATTCTATTCTATTCTATTCCTTCCTTCCTGAGAGCATATGCACCAAAGACAAATTCCTTGTGCGTCCAATCACACTCGACCAATAAAGAATTCTATTTCTATTCTATTCTATCTCCAGTTAATTCAATCAGAGTTTGTCATAGCACCCAATTCAGCAAACTACAGCCAAGTGTGTTATTTGGCGTTTGGAAGTTTGCTGCTGTGTACTTCCTACTCAAGGAAAACTTTCCACAGCAGCCACCACCGAAGATTGGATAAGATGACACATTTCTTAAAATGTAATCCTTAGTAAACAGGTGAAACACTTAAGAAGCAGATGATTCATACGTTTTAAAAGGTTGGCAATTTGGTGAAACCGTCTGGGGCATGGAAAAGGAATGAGAACAAAGAAAAAAAAGCACTCGAAAAAGAAGTTCTGGAATCTTTTACAAACTTTTCTGTGACTAAGATATTTTTATTGCTTTAGCTGAGGAGGGGTGTGTGTGTGTGTGTGTGTGATGAAAAAGACAGATTGCCAACAGTTACAGGCAGAAAATGGCTGTTTTATTACATTAATTTGCCTTCCTCCTCCTTCTGAGAATTGAAGGGCATAAATCAAGTACAGACTGAGTTAAATGAATTGCTAGGCAAGCCTTACCTGATTTTATGACCCCTTTTGCCATGGTTGTTAAACGAATCACTTCAGTTAGAGTGAATCACTTGGTCATTAAATGAATCTGCCTTAATTCAACCTTATTTTAATCTGGTATAGACTCTAGCTTATTATTGGATAGGAATTGGCTGCCAGCAGGAAAGTGAAAAGCATAACAACGAAAGACAAAAGAGAAACCAAACAGGATTTCTTTCTTTCTAGCTCTGAACATTCTAAAACTTTCTTCCTTGTAAGTGATTAAACCAGGAAGCTGAAAAGTTTCCTTCCCTTCCTCATCCATTTACTTCCTTTCCTTTCCTTTCCTTTCCTTTCCTTTCCTTTCCTTTCCTTTCCTTTCCTTTCCTTTCCTTTCCTTTCCTTTCCTGTCCTGTCCTGTCCTTCCCTTCCCTTCCCTTCCCTTCCCTTCCTCATCCATTTACTTCCCTTCCCTTTCCTGTCCTTCCCTTCCCTTCCCTTCCCTTCCCTTCCCTTCCCTTCCCTTCCCTTCCCTTCCTCATCCATTTACTTCCTTTCCTTTCCTTTCCTTTCCTTTCCTGTCCTGTCCTGTCCTGTCCTGTCCTGTCCTGTCCTTCCCTTCCCTTCCCTTCCCTTCGTCATCCATTTACTTCCTTTCCTTTCCTTTCCTTCCCTTTCCTTTCCTTCCCTTCCCTTCCCTTCCTCATCCATTTACTTCCTTTCCTTTCCTTTCCTTTCCTTTCCTTTCCTTCCTATCCCTTCCCTTCCTCATCCATTTATTTCCTTTCCTTCCCTTCCCTTCCTCATCCATTTACTTCCTTTCATTTCCTTTCTTTTCCTGTCCTTTCCTTTCCTTCCTCATCCATTTATTTCCTTTCCTTCTTCCTTTTTTTCCCTTCCCTTCCCTTCTTCATTCATTTACTTCCTTCCCTTCCCTTCCCTTCCCTTCCCTTCCCTTCCCTTCCTTTCCCTTCCCTCTCCTTCCCTTTCAGTTTTTGCCATGCACTTAAAGTAATATTTATGAGCTAAGAGGCTGTCCAGTCTCTTCTTAAACACCTCCCATGATGAAGTAGCATTCTCGTCCATTGTTTCTTGTCCTGCTCTCTGGTGTTTTGCATAATAAGCTGGCCCCTCCCTCTTCTTCCTGGAAGCCCCTCATATACTTTCAGAAGGGCTGCCACAAATCATTTCAGCACCCCGGTTGAATCGAATGATGGAAGCCCAATCATCTATTTGTCTCCACAGTATCCTTGTCTGCCCAGGTCCAATTTCTATTTAAGGATGGAAAAAAATACATTTGAGAAGGCCTCCTGACAGCCAATTTGGAAAGGAAGGACTCACTGGAGAAGAGCCGAATGGTGGAAAGATTGAGGGCAAAAGAAGAAGGAGGGGACGACAGAGAAGGAGGTGGCTGGATGGAGTCACTGAAGCAGTCGGCATGAGCTTAAATGGGCTCCAGAGGATGGTAGAGGACAGGAAGGCCTGGAGGAACGTTGTCCATGGGGTTGCGATGGGTCGGACACGACTTCACAATTAACAACAACAACAATACAAATATTCTCCATTTGCTGGTTGTAAGAAGCCCCAACATGGAGATGGTTCACAACCTAGCAGATGGTCCCTCCGTTTGCTAAACTCAATAACCTAAGATGACTTCAATCAAAGATGCTTGCTGTTTTCCCAGAAACTTTCATATTTTTGTCCTGGCCATGCTTCTAAGCCTCTCTCTGGTCAACGATCCAGATATTCTAAACAAAAAATAAAAATACTTTGATGTTTTGGCTCTATTCATGGATCCATCCTTTCAGGATTTGAAGAGGTGTCAAGTACCACAGTTCCAAAACACATTGACTTCCCTTCCCTATTGAGTTCCAGTCAGAAAATATATTCGTACTCCGGGCTGGACATGAATTCAGAGCGTTATATTCCCATCCCCCCACACTAGCAATGAATAAATATTATTTGTCTCAATATTTTTGTTCCTTCGATTGAAGTATCTGAGATACTTTGACAAACTTTCCAAAAAGGTTTGGGAGATGCAAACGGCTGAATCTGTGCATTCTTCTTCAGAATTTTTTTTTTTAATGAATGTGTGTTCAGGAATATTTAAAAAAGAAACCTTGTGTTAAAACATGGTTTATTACAGTCTGTAGTGATTCTCAGTCATCTAGGTCATGGTTGTCCCAAAGGTGCTTTTTCAGGAGGCAATTGGACTTTCTTTTCTTTTCTTTTCTTTTCTTTTCTTTTCTTTTCTTTTCTTTTCTTTTCTTTTGTGTCATTTTGTTTCATCTCATCTCATCTCATCTCATTTTGTTTTGTTTCATTTTGTTTTGTTTAGTTGTTTTGTTTTGTTGACGTTTCACTTCTTATCCAAGAAGCTTCTTCAGCTCTGAAAGGTTGGTGGGAAATGGAAGGATTTACATTCTTTGCAGACAGAGGCTAAAACATATGAAGAACGGTTGCAGGAACTGGGTATGTCTAGTTTAATGAAAAGAAGGACTAGGGGAGACATGATAGCAGTCTTCCAATATCTCAGGGGCTGCCACAGAGAAGTGGGAGTCGGGCTGTTCTCCAAAGCACCTGAGGGTAGAACAAGAAGCAATGAGTGGAAACTAATCAAGGAGAGAAGCAATTTAGAACTAAGGAGAAATTTCCTGACACTTAGAACAATTAATAAGTGGAACGACTTGCCTGCAGAAGTTGTGAATGCTCCAACACTGGAAATTTTTAAGAAAATGTTGGTTAACCATCTGTCTGAGATGGTGTAGGGCTTCCTGCCTGGGCAGGGGGTTGGACTAGAAGGCCTCCAAGGTCCCTTCCAACTCTGTTGTTATATTATATTATAATATAATATAATAATATATAATATAATAATTATAATATAATATAATATAATATAATATAATATAATATAATATAATATAATATAATATGATATGATATGATATGATATGATATGATATGATATGATATAATATAATATAATATAATATAATATAATATAATATAATATAATATTATATTATATTATATTATATTATATTATATTATATTATATTATATTATATTATTATATTATATTATATTATATTATATTATATTATATTATATTATATTATATATTATTTGCACCTTTTTAGAGGGTTGTTGAAGTGCTTGGAGGTTTATCTGTGTCCTCAGGGTCACCTGAGTAGTGCTCCTGGTTCCTGTAGTCAGCAATTTTTTTCTTTGGAAATCCATTCCTACTCCCACACCATTCAAAGGGTGTTCATCCCAAATTGTATAGCTAAAGATCTATAGTCATCCAGGTCATGGTTGTCCTAAAGGTGCTTTTTCAGGAAGCAACTGGAGTTTCTCCAGCAGCACTACTTAGGTGACTCTGAGAACACAGATAAACCGCCAAGTGCTTCAGGTAAAAGTAAAGGTTCCCCTCGCACATATGTGTTAGTCTTTCCCGACTGTAGGGGGCATTGCTCATCTCCGTTTCAAAGCCGAAGAGCCAGCGCCGTCCGAAGACGTCTCCATGGTCATGTGGCCGGCATGACTCAATGCCAAAGGCGCACGGAACGCTGTTCCCTTCCCACCGAAGGTGGTCCCTATTTTTTCTACTTGCATTTTTACATGCTTTCAAACTGCTAGGTTGGCAGAAGCTGGGACAAGTCACGGGAGCTCACCCCGTTACACGGCAGCACTAGGGATTCGAACTGCCGAGCTGCTGACCTTTCGATCGACAAGCTCAACGTCCTAGCTCCTGAACCATTGCGTCCACATGCTTCAACGACCTTCTAAAAGGAAGCAGACGACCAGCTGTCTGCAAGGAATATAAATCCTACTGTTCCCCACTATCCTGTCAGAGCTGAAGAAGCTTCTTGGATGAGAAGCAAAACGTCTTCAAAACAAAAAAAAAACAAAAACAAGAAAGTCCAGTTGCCTCCTAAAAATGGTTTATTACAGTTTAAAAGATCTGATCAGTTTAGGAATCTTCTTCTGCTCCCTAACATTTTGCTTTTTCAGTTGTCCATCACGCTGAATGTTAACCCTTTGAACAGGTTACATAAATTGCAAGGAGGCTGTTTATCAGTCAAAAAAGAATGTTTGTTTTGTAAATAACAAAATTATATTTTAAAAAAACGAAAGAGGACAAAACCTGTCACTTCCTCAGTTGTAAGCCCACTTCCAGGTGGGGCCAAAAAAAATAAAAAAAAGGCAAGTTATGTAAATTACCTCTAATTTATTTATTTATTTATTTATTTATTTATTTATTTATTTATCACATTTGTATGCCGCCCTATCTCCCTAGGGACTCAGGGCGGTTCACAGGCGAATAAAAAAGTACATATAAATACAGAATAAAATAACAGTTAAAAAACTTATTCTACATAGCCAAATTTTTAAAAAACAATATAAATAATAAAACCCATTAAAACCAATATAAAATTTAAAATCTAATCCAGTCCTGCGCAGATGAATAGATGTGTTTTAAGCTCGCGACGGAAGGTTCGGAGGTCCGGAAGTTGACGAAGTCCTGGGGGGAGTTCGTTCCAGAGGGTGGGAGCCCCCACAGAGAAGGCCCTTCCCCTGGGTGTCGCCAGACGGCACTGCCTAGCTGACGGCACCCTGAGGAGTCCCTCTCTGTGAGAGCGCACGGGTCGGTGAGAGGTATTCGGTAGCAGCAGGTGGTCCCGTAAATAGCCCGGCCCTATGCCATGGAGCGCTTTAAAGGTAGTTACCAAAACCTTGAAGCGCACCCGGAAGGCCACAGGCAGCCAGTGCAGTCTGCGCAGGATGGGTGTCACACGGGAGCCACGAGGGGCTCCCTCTATCACCCGTGCAGCCGCATTCTGAACTAACTGAAGCCTCCGGATGCCCCTCAAGGGGAGCCCCATGTAGAGAGCATTGCAGTAATCCAGATGAGACGTCACGAGGGCGTGAGTGACCGTGCATAGGGCATCCCGGTCTAGAAAGGCATTTAATAAAATGCATTTTCTGGATGGTTGGTTAGATTTCACAAACGTATTTGGTCGTTCATGGAAATCTGGGGGTCTCAATAAAGATGCAAAACACAGTAGTCCTTGAGGTAGTCCTTGAGCCACAAATTTCCACTGCTAAGCAAGACAATTGTTCAGTGTTCTATTTTACGCCTTTTTGCCACCATTGTTAAGTGAATCACAGCAGTCGTTAAGTGAGTAACACGGTTGTTAAGTGAATCTGGCTACCCTATTGACTTTGCTCGTCAGACGGCCGCAAAAGGGGATCACGTGACTGCAGGGCGCTGCCACCGTCATAAATGTGAGTCAGTTGTCAGGTGTCTGAAGTTTGATCAGGTGACCAGAGGGCTGCTGCAATGGTCGTAAGTGTGAACAACTTTTTTTCAATGCCTTCGCAACATTGAATGGCCACTAAACGAATGGTTGTAAGTTGAGCAGAGGTGGCATTCAGCCAGCTCAGACCGGTTCGGGCAAACCAGTAATGGCGACCTGCAGGGGCGCAATCCTTATATTATATATAAGGATTATATCGCTGTGTTTTTGAGGCCTCACGCATGTGTGGACAGCACATGTGAGCAAGTTTATTTTTATTTATTTATTTATTTTGTCAAACACAACAGTATATATAAGTATAAGCATGAAATAACCATACAAATTGGATACAGTTAAAGGGAACATTAGGACAGGAACGGTAGGCACGCTGGTGCTCTTATGCAGGCCCCTTACAGACCTCTTAGGAATGGGGTGAGGTCAACAGGAGATAGTCTTTGATTAAAGCTTTGGGGATTTTGGGAAGAGACCACAGAGTCAGGTAGTGCATTCCAAGCATTAACAACTCTGTTACCGAAGTCATATTTTCTGCAATCAAGATTGGAGCGGTTAACATTAAGCTCAAATCTATTGTGTGCTCGTGTATTGTTGCGATTGCGATTACATTCTTTACCATCAGATCCTTTTAGGGGTGGGACGGATCTCGAGTCTTTAAGTTTGTTGTTTACAAAATTACAAAAATTATAGAAAGCGCGACTGAATTTTGTGCGCAGAAGGTCTTCTTCTTGTTTGATGTGGTAATTGGTGCATTCAGTCTCTATTTGGTGGCATACATTTTTGTAGCGGTTTTTAAAGTTGGCTACATAGCCAGTTTTGGGGTGTGTGTGTGTGTGTGTGTGTGTGTGTGCGGTGCATGTGTGCGGCATGTTTTGTGACGCCGCACACATGCACGGATGGCACGTGCTACAGTATGTGAAGCCTACCTCTGGAGTTGAGGGCTGCCTGTAATCTCAATTAATTAAAAGTTTAATAGAATAGAATAGAATAGAATTTTTTATTGGCCAAGTGTGATTGGACACACAAGGAATTTGTCTTGGTGCATATGCTCTCAGTGTACATAAAAGAAAAGATACCTTCATCAAGGTACAACATTTACAACACAATTGATGGTCAATATATCAATATAAATCATAAAGATTGCCAGCAACAAAGTTACAGTCATACAGTCATAAGTGGAAAAAGATTGGTGATGGGAACTATGAGACGATTAATAGTAGTGCAGATTCAGTAAATAGTTTGACAGTGTTGAGGGAATTATTTGTTTAGCAGAGTGATGGCCTTCGGGAAAAAACTGTTCTTGTGTCTAGTTGTTCTGGTGTGCAGTGCTCTATAGCGTCGTTTTGAGGGTAGGAGTCGAAACAGTTTATGTCCTGGATGTGAGGGATCTGTAAATATTTTCACGGCCCTCTTCTTGATTTGTGCAGTATACAGGTCCTCAATGGAAGGCAGGTTGGTAGCAATTATTTTTTCTGCAGTTCTAATTATCCTCTGAAGTCTGTCTTTTTCTTGTTGGGCTGCAGAACCGAACCAGACAGTTATAGAGGTGCAAATGACAGACTCAATAATTCCTCTGTAGAACTGAATCAGCAGCTCCTTGGGCAGTTTGAGCTTACTGAATTGGCACAGAAAGAACATTCTTTGTTGTCCTTTTTTAATGATGTTTTTGATGTTAGCTGTCCATTTGAGATCTTGCGATATGATAGAACCTATAATATTGTGGTGGGAGAAAATGGCCGCCAAACTTGGGAGAGAAGGTTAAATATTCACCGCTGTTTTACGTGTGGAGTGGCCCAGCCTTTGAACAGACATCCTAGTATCTTACTTGATGGAATATTTAAAGCCCTATCAATTATGATAATAACGATGGTGGTGACATTTTCCCAGGGAAGACAAGTGCCAACTGACATTCCAAGCCCTTATAAAGTTAATCTCTTTTTTTTTTCCCCCAGAATAATAATGTTTTTCATTTTCCTTTAGTATAGGTCACCGTCTGACAATATCATAAGCCCAGAAGAGGTAAGGATATTTTTTTTTAAAAAAAAAATAATGTTACTAGCTATAAAATGAATCAATTGGAACCTCATTTGTAATCACAATTTTTTTTATTAACCCCCTTTTCTCTCGTCACCGATATCTCTGCCGATTCATTATATCATCGCAATAATAACAAAACAGCTAATCCGCAATAATGAAAGCGATTTGAAAATTGTGCATGTTAAAAAAAAAAATCCAATTCTCTAGTACTCCGAACACAAATAACTGTAGGGCACCAGATGACATTTGTCAAATATTGCTTTCTTTTTTCTTTTTCATATCAAGAGATCTCAGTCACCATGGTCACAATTGTGTGTTCCCATAATCTTTTCTCCTTACACACTTTTCTTCTCTCTCTCCCTCCCCACTCTCTCTCTCATACACACACACATAGATATACACTAGATAGATAGATAGATAGATAGATAGATAGATAGATAGATAGACAGACAGACAGACAGACAGACAGACAGACAGACTAGAGAGAGGGAGAGGGAGAGGAAGGGAGGGAGGGAAAGAGAGGGATAGAAAGAGAGAAAGAGAAGAAAAGTGCAAAAGCTAGAAATATTTTATTAAGAGATGTATTTCTCTCTTTCAGAAAAATGATATGAAATGATATCATTGATATTCATATCAAATGAACTAAGTGCCAAAGCCCACTGCAACTACATCGCAAAAAAGGCTTTAAGATTTGTAAATCTAATCTTGCGTAGCTTCTTCTCCAGAAACACTACACTACTAACCAGAGCATATATAACATTTGCTAGACCAATTCTTGAATACAGCTCGCCTGTCTGGAACCCATACCTCATTTCGGACATTAATACAATTGAGCGTGTTCAGAAATATTTTACAAGAAGAGTTCTCCACTCCTCTGATTACAACAAAATACCTTATGCCACCAGACTTGAAATCCAGGGTTTAGAAAATTTGGAACTCCGCCGCCTTCGGCATGACCTGAGTTTAATTCATAGAATCATCTATTACAATGTCCTTCCTGTTGAAAACTACTTCAGCTTCAGTTGCAACAATACACGAGCACACAATAAATTTAAGTTTAATGTGAACTGCTCCAATCTTGATTGCAGAAAATATGACTTCAGTAACAGAGTTGTTAATGCTTGGAATACACTACCTGACTCTGTGGTCTCTTCCCAAAATCCCCAAAGCTTCAACCAAAAACTGTCTACTATTGACCTCACCCCATTCCTAAGAGGTCTGTAAGGGGCGTGCATAAGAGCACAAGCGTGCCTACCGTTCCTGTCCTATTGTTTTCTTTCGTTATATCCAATTAATATAGATATTACATACTCATGCTTATATATATATGCTCAAATATTCAGTGGTGGGATTCAGCCAGTTCGCAACACTTCGGGAGAACCGGTTGTTAACTTTCTGAACAGTTTGGCAAACTGGTTGTTATAAGAAATCAATAGGGCAGAGAACCAGTTGTTAAATTACTTGAATCCCACCACTGCATATATTGTATAATTATTTCATGCTTATGCTTATATATACTGTGTGACAAAATAAATAAATAAATAAATAAATAAATAAAATATATTATCTTAATATGAGAAGAATAGAAATAGCTTCTTTCTCACCTTCACGGCAGTGATGGTACTTATTGACCAGATTTGATAGCTGTTCACTTATTTATTAGATTTTTATGCCACTTTTATTACTTTATAAGTAGCTCAGGACAATGAATATACATCGTACTCCTTTCTCCTTCTATTTTTCCCCAAAACAATAACAACCACTGTGAGGTCCGGTTGGGTTGAGAGAGAGAGAAAGAGAGAGAGAGAGAGAGAGAGACTGGCTCAAAGTCACCTTTGATGCCTGAGGTGGAACTAGAATTCACCATCTCCTGGTAATTGGTTCAAAATCACCCCGTGGGCTTTCATGCCTAGAGTGGGACTAGAATTTACAGCCTCTTGGTGATTGGCCCAAAGTCACCCAACCCTGCTTTTCCCTAGGTGGCTCAGTGGCTCAGACGCTGAGCTTGTCGATCAGAAAGGTCGGCGGTTCGAATCCCTAGTGTAGGTTTCCTATGTGAGCAGGGGGTTGGACTAGAGGACCTCTCAGGTCCCTTCCAACTCTGTTACTGTTACTGTTACATATCTAAGGCAGGACTAGAACTCACAGTCTCCTGGTGATTGGCTCAAAGTCACCCAGCCGACTTTCATGGCTAAGACAGCACTAGAACTCACAGCCTCCTGGTGATCGGCCCAAAGTCACCCAGCCGACTTTCATGGCTAAGGCGGGACTAGAACTCACAGTCTCCTGGCGATTGGCCCAGTCACCCAGCCAACTTTCATGGCTAAAGCAGGACTAGAAGTCACCATCTTCTGATGATTGGTCAAAAATCACCCAGCCTGCTTTCATAGGTAAGGCAGGACTAGAACTCACAGTCTCCTGGTTTCTAGGCCAGCGCTTTAACCACTATACCATACTGGCTCTGTTTACTGTAAGAATTTTAGAAGATTCATGTAAAAAGTCTATTTTATCCTGCCTTTCTGACCCCCAACGTTTCTTGGAAGCCTTTAAACAGGGCAGAAATGTAATGATTCCCAAACAATACAGGTAGTTCTTATCTTTAACGCTTGTCCAAAACGACAACGGACTTTAAAAAAGCTACTTATGATCTATCCTCAAAGTTACGACTGTCATGGGCCTCTGGTAACACAATCTCCTTTTGGATGCTTGGCAACCAGATTGCATTTATAACCAGTTGCTATGTCCCACAGTCACGTTGACTGCCGTTCGTGGCATTTTCCCCGGTTTCTGGTTTTTTATGATCATTCAGAAGAATGGATTCGCTTAACGACTGCATGATTTGTTTAACAATCACGTGGTTCGGGTTTACGACCGTGCTGACTCGCTTTACCATCGGTATAAAAAAAAGATGTGGTAAGATCAAATCCAATCGCAGGATTTGCTCTACTTATGACCCGCAATGACTTATGACCCGCAATGACTTTTGACTGAAATTCCAGACTCCATTATGGTCGAAGGTCAAAGATTAACCTGTATGCCTAAAACTGAGATTGTGAATTAAACAAAAACAGGAGTGAAATCCAGCAGGATCTGACAGGTTCTGGACAACCGGTAGTGGAAATTTTGGAGAACCGGCAAATACCACCTCTGGCTGGCCCCAGAGTGGGGTGGGAATGAGGATTTTGAAATATCCTTCCCTTGGAGTAGGGTGGGAATGGGGATTTTGCAATAACCTTCCCCCAGGAGTGGGGTGGGAATGGGGATTTTGCAGTATCCTTCCCCTGGAGTGGGGTAGGAATGGAGAGTTTGCAGTATCTTCCCCTGGAGTGGGGTGGGAATGGAGATTTTGCAATAACCTTCCCCCAGGAGTGGGGAGGGAATGGGGATTTTGCAGTATTCTTCCCCTGGAGTGGGATGGGAATGGAGATTTTGCAGTATTCTTCCCCTGGAGTGGGGTGGGAATGTAAATTTTGCAGTATCCTTCCCCTGGAGTGGGGTGGGAATGGAGAGTTTGCAGTATCCTTCCCCTGAAGTGGGATGGGAATGGAGAGTTTGCAATAACCTCCCCCCAGGAGTGGGGTGGGAATGGGGATTTTGCAGTATTTTTCCCCTAGAGTAGAGTGGGAATGGTGATTTTACAGTATCCTTCCCCTGGAGTGGGATAGGAATGGAGATTTTGCAATAACCTTCCCCCAGGATTGGGGAGGGAATGGGGATTTTTCAATAACCTTCCCCTAGGAGTGGGGAGGGAATGGGGATTTTGCAGTATTTTTTCCCCTGGAGCGGGGTAGGAATGGAGATTTTGCAGTATCCTTCCCCTGCCACACCCACCAAGCCACACCCAAAGAACCGGTAGTAAAAAAAAAAATTGGATTTCACCACTGAACAAAAGCGACAGTAAAGTTTTCTGTTTTCCAGGCATTTGTTACCAACCGCCACCGACTTTTCTTCTTTCCAAATAGTACGGCAGGCGAGAAAGGAACCCACGACACCATGAAATATTCAGCTCCATTACAGTAATGCAATGCAAAATGTAGAGTTTGGTCGTGAACATATAAAGAGAAATATCCCTGCACTGGAAATGCCTAATGTGCAGTTAGAGACAGAATTATACGGCCCTGGAGAATTATTAAAAGCGCATAACAGCGTTATTCAAAGAAAAGCGCTTCTTCTGATGCCACCAGATACAAGGAAAGTGCAATAAAGGACATTAAAATACATGAGACAGAATCTGGTTATGCAAGAGATTCAATTGAGGCGCTCGTCCCTGCCTCCACCCTGCTAATCTTTTTATTTTTTTTTTTAAAAAAGTTTTGTTTTTAAATCCTGCTCTTAGTTCTTCTCTGAACTAAGAGGAAGAAGAACGCACCTTTCCCAACATCTCTGCTTACTCTCAAGAGGTCATGTATCTGAAGTAGGATAATTACAGACTAATGAATTTCTAAAGTTGAGACTCTAGAAAGAGTACAGAGAAGAGCAACCAGGATGATTACGGGACTGGAAGCTAAAATATATGAAGAACGGTTGCAGGAACTGGGCATGGCTAGTCTAGTGAAGAGAAGGACCAGGGGAGACAGGATAGCAGCCTTCCAATACTTGAGGGGCTGCCACAGAGAGAAGGTGGGTCAAGATATTTCCAAGGCCAGACAAGGAATAATGGATGGAAGCTGAACAAGGAGAGATTCAAACTAGAAATAAGGATAAATTTTCTGACAGCGAGAACAGTCAAGCAGTAGAACAAAAGTTGCCCTCAGAAGTTGTGGGAGCTTCATCACTGGAAGCTTTCAAGAAGAGGCTGGACTGCCATTTGTCAGAAATGGTGAAGGGTCTCCTGCTTAGGCGGGTGTTGTGACTCCAGCCCCCAAACCTGGCCCCATGCCCGAAAGTGACTCCGAGGGTGAGGGGCAAGGGCCGGTAAGGCTTACCTCGGGAGCACCGATTCCTTTGGCCCAGCTCCAGGAGCCAGAACCAGGCCAGTCGGAGGACGTAATGAAGCCATCATCCCCTGATTCCTCCCTTCCCCAGGCTACGCCTTCAGACCCAGCTGATAATAATCAAGCTTGGATCGACCCGCGCTTCAGAAGATTAGAGAGGTGGCATCATCAAAGGGAATATACAGGATATATAAGGAGCTTTAGGAACTGCTCTCATTTCACGGGAAGCAAAAATTAGCTGAACCGTTTCAAAGAGAGCTGAAAGTCTTACTCCTTGAGTCATCTGTTTGAACTTTGGCAGACAGCTGCAATTTCTCTGCCAGGACTGATAAGAGCTGTGAATCCACTGGCTGAAGGCCAGCTCGTTGGTCCGAAGTGGGGAAGGAGACAGAACAGACGGGAGTGGGGGTTGGACTAGATGACTTACAAGGTCCCTTCCAACTCTGTTCATCTGTATCTAGGTGACTTTGGACCAATCACCAGGAGACGGTGACTTCTAGTCCCGCCTTAGCCATGGAAGCTGGCTAGGTGACTTTGGGAGAGTCGCTCCCTCAGTTCAACTCCCCTCAGATGGGGACAATAGGTAGAAGGAGGATTAAATCAGTTTGTTGTATGAATTGGGTATGTCTAGTTTAATGAAAAGAAGGACTAGGGCCCACCCCTGCTCCACAGCCATTTTCACTATCCAGGTGACCCTGATGACACAGATAAACTTCCAAGTGGCCTCAGTAACTCGCTAAAAGAATACAAATGACCAGCAATGATCTGCAAGGAATATAATATAATATATATTCCCCACCATCCACTCAGAGCTGAAGAAGCTTCTTGGATGAGAAGCGAAACATCTTCAAACAAAAAACAAGAAAGCCCAGTTGCCTCTTGAAAAAGCACATTTGATCAACGCTGGAAGTTTTTAAGAAGAGATTGGACAACTCTTTGCCTGGAATGGTGTAGGAATTCCTCCCTGAGCAAGGGGTTGGACTAGAAGACCTCCAAGGTCCCTCTCAACTCTTGTTTATTCTGTTCTCTTATAAAAACGTTCAGCTTCACATAGATTAAAAACTACAAATGCAAGCAGCGACTATATCCTTGGCGGGAAGTCATCGACACGCGACGGGGACTTGCTTGCCCCAAACGGCGTCCTTTGAGACTGCAAATGTGCGTGATCAGTTTGTGAGGAGGCCATTCCTTTCTTTGCAAAGTGGGGTGAGAAATCGACACGGCCTAAAGAAATTATGCAAAGCTGCTTGAAATTCCACTTGAAGTCAGAAGATGTGGGGTTCGAGGTCTGGGTCAATTCCCTATACAATATATTTCTTTAGCTAGCCTCGGTCGTGCTATGTTGTGGTTCATCCGTGCATTTGATCACGTTCTAAAGCGGTGGCTTCTAGTAATTCAAAGCTCACCTCAGCCCTGGCCTATCTGACTTCAGCTTTTACTTTTAAATAATTAAATTATCAAGGCTGCAGATCAAGCTGAGACTATTTAGAACAAGGGGGAGAAGGCCGTGGTAAGTCACCTCTGCATGTTTTTTTTCCAGAAAAATCTAATAAATGTGTTCACATACTCACCAGAAGAAGACCTGGTGAGATTCTTACCTGTGTGTTTATATGTGGGATATGTAACCCATTTGTTACAGGTTAGCTGGCCACGAAATCTTAATTTGTTTTTCAAACTCTGCTTGTGCTACTCATCATTATCGGAAAAGTAATCTTTGTGGTTGTTGTGGTCCGCCAGCAGCCTATGGAGCTGGCAACGGAGTCGGACAGCGATGAGGCTGAGGTGAGGCCAGGGCCATCGGGGAGTGAGGTGCGGACTCCAGAGCCTCCAGAGACTGATAGTAGTGAGGCAGAGGAACAGGAGGAGCCTGTTCCTAATGCACGCGTGAGAAGAGCTGCCAGAAGGCAAGAGCAGCTCAAGCAGAGAGAACGACTCAGGAGTAGGGCCAAGAGATGATTGGACCCTCCCATAAGGCTTAAAACAGACCAGCAATGGCATTTGGGCTTTGCTGGAAAACAGTGTTGGTAGCTTCGTCTTCTTGCATTTATTTTTGTATCGGTGACTTCTGGATGTTTGCCAGGAAGGGCCTTTGGCAGTTTGCCTAATTGGACCAAGGTTGGTGATAGGACTGATGAATTTGTGCTGGGAGAAATTTGCTTTAATTTAGTTGAACTGCGCTGAGAATGAAGTAATTCTCAGCTGTTTGAATAAAGTTTCTTTGTTTTTTCACTGCCTGAGTTTCCTACTACCTACTTGGGCCTGGGTCACAACAGTGGTTTAGAACTCACTGAGAACAAAAGACATTTGTCCAGTGAGTTTTGCCCCCCATTTTACGACATTTCTGGTGGCAATTGTTAAGTGAATCCCCAGTTGTTAAATTAGTAACACAGTTGTGAAGTGAATCTTCCTTGTCGGAAGGTCACAAAAGGGGGTCATGTGACCCCGGGACACTGTAGCTGTTGCTAAATATGAGTCAATTGCTTAATTTTGATCACGTGGTCATGGGGATACTGTAATGGTCATAAGCGTGAAAAATGGTCATAATTGTTGTGGCCCATCGGCTGCCGGCAGAGCTAGGTGCAGAGTCAGATGAGGAGGAGGGGGAGGGGGAGGCTGAGCCAGCTTCAGAGTCTTTGGAAGGCTCTGATAAGGAAACAGCACTGGAGACTGAGGCAGAGCGGGGGCCTTCCATCCTCCCCCACATGGAGAGCTAGTTGTCTCCGGGGTCTGAGCTGAGTAAGGAGGAGGAACAGATGGGGATCATTTCAGATACGTGGATGCGTAGAGAGGAAAGGAGATGTTGTGCCTCGTCCGCTTTCCTCGCAGCCGGGGCCTTCTTATCTGCTTCCGAATGCTGAGGAATGTCCTGGCATGCCTCCCGGCCCCAGCCCTGGCTCCATGCCCAGACAGGCTGAGGAAGAAGCACCTCCAGCCCCCAGCCCTGGCTCCATGCCCAGGTAAACGGAGCAACTAGACCCCTCCCCCTCCCCCACAGCATGTGAGCCTGAGGAAGGTCAATTACCAACAGCTGCAGACTGGAGTGACCCTCGCTTCAGGAGAATTGATAAGCGGCATCAACAGAAGGAAGGGAGGGGCAGGCCGGGATAAGTGCTGAGTCATGGAGCCACACGCCATGGCCTATATAAAGGATCTGCTTTCTGGCATTCTCTGAGTCAGGCAAAGTCTACCTTATCTTGCTGAAATCACTTTCTGGTCTCCTGCCTGCCTTGAGAACTTTGCTAGGACTTTGGCAGAGCTGCAGAGGCACGCCTGATTCGGATTTCCCTGACCCGGCCGTCAGCGGAGGAGTGGGACACGACAGGAGAGGAGGGCAAAGGAAAGCAATGAGCCAGCTCTCAGGGAAAAGAAGTCGTAGATGCTAGCCAGCCCCTCCCTGGCGGGGAATCAAGTTGGTTTTCTTTGTCAAAACGAGGTATGTTGGGACTAATTGCTCTGTATCTAAGGTGCCAATGGAATCTCCCTGCTGGGAAACAATAGGGAGTTAATTTGCCTCAGTCGGAGTGAACAGAGACTGTTTCTGCTTGGCGTCCTCATTGAAGGAATTTTCGTCTTTAGTTCTCATGTGAACAGAGACTGTTTGTGCCCAGTTTTAGAAAGGGGAAAGATTCTCATTTGTGACTAATTATTTTTGGTCAGAACGATAAGTCACTTTTTCTCAGGGCCATTTTAACTTCGAACGGTCACTTGAATGAACTGTTGTAAATTGAGGATGACCTTGGCAGGTCCAATGTAGGGCCATCCATATGAGTCAAGCGGGGTGGTATTCACTTTCCTTCGCTACCAGTTTGCAAATGTGAGTGTGCGCGCACATGCGCAGGGTCTTCCGCACATGCGCAGATGGTCAAAAATGGAATTTGATGACGTCTGGGCAGGTGGGCGGAGCCTCCTGCAGCCGCCGCTACTGGTTTGCACGAGCCGGATAGAACCGGCTGAATACCACCACTCGAGTCAAGGCAATAATGACCTGGGATTAGCCGATGGTTGACATGGTAACCATGGATTTCCAAGCTTGATCCCAGAACAGGGATGTTAATCCAGAACTAATCATCTGGGGAAACGCATAACTATTTCTACAGTAAGGTCCAACCGGTTTGAGATGAGATGTTGCTTTGCAGCTAGGAAGACACTCCCTTGCATAGCACAATCATTTTTAAACCATTAAGCCCGCTCACCATGACTCCTCTCCCTGCCCAGATATTCCTTTCAGCTTGCGGTGGCTCACATAGTGTTGTGCCTCGCTCGCCCCCGTCTCCGCAGCCGGGCCCCTCTCGTCTCCTGCCAGACGCTGATAGTGCAGAAGAATGTCCTGGCATGCCTCCAGGCCCCAGTCCTGGCATCATGCCCGGACAGACCGAGCAAGACAAATGGCCTGACATGCCTCCAGCCCCCAGTCCTGGCACCATGCCCGGACAAACAGAGCAGCTGGGCCCCTCCCCCACAGCATGTGAGCCTGGGGAATGTGAAGCCAATCATGAGCTGGAATTACCGGCAGCTGGAGGCTAGAGGGACCCATGCTTCCGGAGAGTGGAGAGGCGATGTCAGCATAAGGAACGGAGGGGCAGGCCTGGATAAGTGCTGAGTCATGGAGCCACACCCCATGGCCTATATAAAGGATCTGCTTTCTGGCATTCTTTGAGTCAGGCAAAGTCTAAATTGGATTGCTGAAGTCATATTCTGGTCTCCTGCCTGCCCTGAGAACTCTGACAGAACTTTGGCAAAGCTGCAGAGGCATGCTTGATACGGACTTCCCCGACCCGGCCGTCAGAGGAGGAGTGGGACACGATACATAGTTAGAACGCTGGGTTGACAATCAGCAAGCCCGCGTTTGAGACCCTGTGTGCTGCAATGGGATGGGGTGAGCTCCCGTCATTCGCTCCAACTCCTGCCCAGTTAGTAGTTTGAGTTAAATAAGTACCACTTCACATTAACGGGGACATGTAAGCAAGTCCGAATCAGGTGGCCCCTGGGCAATGATGATGTCACCGGCTAATCCCGGACCTTTCGTCGGGAATTAAAAACTTATTTATTCATCCAAGCGGGACTGGACTGATTTTTTAGATTTTTAAATTTCTAAATTTCTAAATTTTAAATTTTTTATATTTTCTGTAATTTTATATGGGGTATTTTAGGTTGGTCAATTCGACGGTTTTAATTCGGCCACTATTGAATAGGTATTTTAAATTGATTTTTAACTTTGTATATTTATTGTTTTTTATCTTGGCTGTACACCGCCCTGAGTCCTTCGGGAGAAGGGCGGCATAAAAGTTTAATAAATAATAAATAAATAATAATAAATAATAATCCTTTCTGCCCGGAAATGCCTCAGTGCTTCTGACATGAAAGCAACAACAGCAGCTTGAATTCTCCAAAGTTTTGCCATCCCTGTTCTGCAGGTAGCTCACGACTTACACCAATTTCTTTAGTGACCATTTGAAGTTACAGCAGCAGTGGAAAATAGTGACTTATGACTGGTCCTTGAATTTATGACCCTCACAGCATCACCACAGTCATGTGATCATTATTCGGTCACTCGGCAACCAGCATATAGTTACCATGGTTGCAGTGCCCCGGAGTCACATGACCAGACCACCGTTTGCCACCTTCCCAGTCAGCTTCCTGACAGGCAACGTCAATGGGAGAAGTCTGGTGGCGCAAGGCCTCTGGTGGCGCAACAGGCTAATGCAGCCTGTTATTAACAGCAGCTGCCTGCAATTACTGCAGGTTCAAGCCCCACTAGGCCCAAGGTTGACTCAGCCTTCCATCCTTTATAAGGTAGGTAAAATGAGGACCCAGATTGTTGGGGGGGCAATAAGTTGACTTTGTATATAGTATATAAATGGATGAAGGCTATTGCTTGACATAGTGTAAGCCGCCCTGAGTCTTCGGAGAAGGGCGGGATATAAATGCAAAAAAATAAATAAATAAAAAATAAATAAAAAAAAAGTCAACTGTATGATTCACTTAACAAGTGTAGCAGTGGTGGGTTCTAACCGGTGTTACCACCGGTTTGCTTTGCGCATTTGCTTTGCTTCACGCAAGCCCATTGAATTGCTGAACATCTGAGGCATGGCAATCCGCTCTGCCATGCCTTTCAGATGGGCTGAAAACAAAGGAATAAAGGTAGGTATAGCGCAGGGGCAGGTGGGAGAGCCCAGCTGATGGTCGGAGTGAACCGGTTGGCTCTCACATCAACATTTCCTCTACCGACCAGGGGTGAAATGCTCCCGGATCGGACCGGATCGTGCGATCCGGTAGTGATGGCGGCTGCTGGTTCGGAGGACTGATAGCAAAAATCCCTGGCCCGGCCCCCCTGCCTCTGCTGAGCCGCACCATCTGCAGAGGTTTTTGTTTTTTTAAAAAAAAGGCCATTTTGCTTCAGCCGAAACAGGCCTTTAAAAGTAAAAAAAAGCCTTTGAGGATCCCACTCCTCAGCTGAGATCGGCAGAGACTTTAAACTTAAAAAAAAAAAATTAAAGTCTCCTCTGGCGATCTCACCTGAGTTCCTCATCAGCAGAACCTTACTTGTACCCTTACTTGTAGAAAACATGTTTTCTACAAGTAAGAGTAGAGATTCTAAGGCACTTACCTGATTACTGATGAACACATGGCTCTCTTTCCAGCCCAAAAGCAGTTTTAGTTTCAGCCAGACAGAATCAATCGCTTAGCTAATCTATTTCCTCGGTGATCAACTGGCTGGCTTTGCTGAGTGAGGAACTCTGGGATTTGAAGTCCAAAATAAAATAAAATAATAAAATAAAATATTTGTGCAGCTTTCTGAGATTTGGTGTGTTTCTGTAGTGTTTCACTCTAACTACACAAGCACACGAAATCTCAGAAAGCTGTATGTGGCATTTTGTGTGTATGCGTGTGTGTGTGTATGTGTGTGTGTGTGTGTCAGGTGTGTGTGTGTAAAGTGTGAAAGTTGGTTTTTGAGCTTTTTGTGGCTGTGTGAAATGTGAAGTGCAACTGCTTTTACACTGTGTGTGAGTCAGTTGTGTTGTGTTGTGTTGTGTGTGTGTAAAGTGTGAAAGTTGGTTTTTGGTACCTCTTATTGTTTTTTTATACTTTGTTAATTATTTTTATTATTTATTGTTATTGGCCACGCCCACCCAGTCATCTGATCACCAAGCCACTCCCACCAATTAAGCCACGCTCACAGAACCGGTAGAAATTTTTAGATTTCACCCCTGCTACCGACTCTCCCGAAAACCGGTAGCAACCCACCACTGAACTGTAGTTATTTGTTTAACAACTGTGGCAAAAAAATGGCATAAAATTAAGCATGACTCCCTCAACCAACTTCCTTAGCAACGGAAATTGAGGACTACCTTCTCCAAAGCAGCTGAAGGTAGGACAAGAAACAAGGGATGGAAACTAATCAAGGAGAGAAGCAACCCGGAACTAAGGAGAAATTTCCTGACAGTTAGAACAATTAACCAGTGGAACAACTTGCCTCCAGAAGTTGTAGATGCCCCATCAGTGGAGGCTTTTAAGAAGAGACCAGACAGCCACCTGTCTGAAATGGTATAGGGCCGTGATGGCGAACCTATGGCATGCATGCCAGAGGTGCCACACAGAGCTCTCTCTGTGGGCACGTGTACCATTGCCAGATGCTCTTCTGGTTTCCGGTGCCAGCTGGTCTTCATGGGCACCAGAATGCTGGAAAATGGCCTAAAAAAACAGGCCGTTTGGGGGCTGTTTTCCAGGCTGTCTCCAGCCCATTTTCAGGCCATTTCCAGGCCATTTTCCAGGCATTTCCAGGCTGTTTTGGGATCAAAAATGTACAGAAAAAATGACCTGAAAGCAGCCCAAAAAATGGCTGAAAAACAGGCATGTGCATGCCAGTCAGCTGGTCTTCAGGTTTCCAGCAGATGTGTTCTGTCCTCCCTCGCCTCCGTCCGAGTGATGGTTTAATTAGCCGGCACTATTAGCTCTGGCAGCAGAATAGCCAGCGTATGCCAAGAGCCTTCGTTATCTTCCACAACGCTGGTGAGTCACCCAGGAACAAACTTTGGCTCTTAGTCAATCAGTGGATTTGCCTGTTACAAAGAGACATAGCAGCTCACTCTGCCTTTTATATCCTGTGGGGTGTGGCTCCATGACTCAGCACTTCCTAGGCCTGCCCCACCCCTGCTTCTCTTGTTCCCTCCTCTCCTGCCTACTAAACCTAGGGTCCAACCAGGCCTGATTGCCATCAGCTGGGTCTGAAAGTGTGGCCTGGAGGGGGGGGAAGAGTCAGGGGATGGAGGCCTCGTTATCTCCTCCACCTGGCCTGCCTCTGGCTCCTGGAGCTGAGCCAGGGAAGCCAGTGCTCCCGAGGTAAGTCCTGACGGCCCTTCCCCCTCACTGTTCAAGTCACTTTCTGGCAGCAGGCCCGGCTCCAAGTCACTTTCTGGCAGGAGGGCCGGCTCGGGGGTTGCAGACACAACAAGATGCATGTGTACCGGCCATCTGGTCTTTGGGTTTCCGGCGCTATGGCACAAGCACATGCATGCACATACAACCAAGTTCCAATTTGGGCACTCAGTGCTGAAAAGGTTCACCATCACCGGTATAGGGTCTTCTGTTTGAGCAAGGGTTGGACTAGAAGACCTCCAAAGTCCCTTCCAACTCTGTTATTCTCTCATACCTTGGCATTCCCATTTCTGAACATAAATCTCTTTGAACGTGAGTAAGTTTTGCTTTCGAACAGGCCTCGGTAGGAGCCCATTGTGCAAACCAAGCACTTAATGAATCAAACATGATTATGTAATTTGCCAACATACCATCCGGGAAGACATCCTCGAGGCTCCTCCAGAGAGCCAGTTTGATCGTCTACCCTGCATTCTCAAGCACATCTATAATGGGAAGGAAATTCAGTGCGGGGCTTTTGATGAAGACGTACAGATGGATACAGATGGTTCTTCCGAGCCGGCTGGCTTCCAACTGTTTAAAGCCCTATAAGATACACAAAGTGCTGGAGAGAAGTCAATATCTCTCAAAGTACATCTTGACTAATCCAGTCCTGCTGTATTCATCCCGACCTCGGAATCATCATCATCATCATCATCATCTCATCATCATTATCATACCCCATAATCCCTTGCGGGGTGGAGTGTGGACAACTGAATGGAGCTAGCAGAGTGTTTACTGGCTGGATGCCCTTCCTGACGCCAATACAGAGTTTTGTTCAGCAGATATATTCTCATTGTGCCCAGAGAGAGAAATATCTGCCTCTACCTAGGATCGAACTCACAGACTCCTGATAGTGAGGTGAGAGCTCCACCTCTAGGCCACCTCGGAATGATGCACAAAAAACCCTTCCCGAGAAATGTCTTTGGTTGGTGAACCAATTTTTTCTTAAAGATCCTTGCATGATTTGTCTGAGCTGGAGAGCTTCCCTTCCTTCAGCTTGCAGTAAAAGCTTGCGGAGTCTCTAAAGTTAGTATTTGCATCACCCACATTTAAGGGGATCTACTGTTAGCAGCAAATGCACTAAACCTCCTGGGTATTGTGACCCAGGCCCAAGTAGGTAGCAACAAACTTAGTCCGTGTAAAAACAAACTTTATTTGAACAGCTGGGAATTACTTCATTCCCAGCGTCGTTCAACTCAAAGTAAAACAAATGCCTCCCAACACAAATTCCTCAGTTATCTAACAAACCTTAGTCCAATTAGGCAAACTGCCAAAGGCCCTTCCTGGCAAATGTGCAGAAGCCACAAAAACAAAGACGTACACGAAGCAGAAGACGAAGCAGAAGATGCAGTTACAATGTTGTTTTCCGGCAAAGCTGAAACACCGGTGCTGGTCTGTTTTAAGCCTTATGGGAGGGGCCAATCATCTCTTGTCCCTACTCCTGAGTTGTCCTCTCTGCTTGAGCTGCTCCTGCCTTCTGGCAGCTCTTTTCATGCGTGCATTAGGAACAGGCTCCTCCTGTTCCTCTGCCTCACTACTATCAGTCTCTGGAGGCTCTGGAGTCCGCACCTCACTTCCCGATGGTCCTGGCCCCACTTCAGCCTTATCGCTGTCCGACTCCTTTGCCAGCTCTGTAGGCTGCTAATGGACCATAACACTGGGAGAGTTGTGTGACATGGTGCCTTATAACCAATGCTGTGTTCATAAGAAGCCCACGCATGTCTCCTGATCCATTCACATGCCTCCCTAGTTTCTGAATCCACTTTGTTTTATGAGAGAACTTTAGCGAGAAGGTAACAGACTGTTTTTATTCATAAACATCTTCTACCGTGTTCTGCCCAGTGTCAGGGTGGGGATTTATTTATTTATTTATTTATTAATCCAATTTCTATACCGCCCTTCTCCCTAAGGACTCAGGGCGGTGTACAGCCATATTAAAAATACAAAAATACACATAATATAAATAACAGATCTAAAAAACATTTAAAACAAATATATTAATTGGCCAGATTGCTAAAACGGTCAAAGCCGACATAAAACCCTTTAAAATTTAAAAGCTATAATTAAAATACATTTAAAATACATTTAGGCTAGTCCCGCACGATTAAATAATAAAGTTTTTAATTCCCGCTTGAAGGTTCGGAGGTCGGGGAGTTGGCATAATCCCGGAGGTAACTCGTTCCAAAGAGCCGGTGCTGCCACAGAGAAGACTCTCCCTCTGGGGGCCACCAACCGACATTGTTTGGTCGACGGCACCCTGAGCAGGCCCACTCTGTGGGAGCGCACAGGTCGTTGGGAGGCTATCGGTGGCAGAAGGCGGTCTCGTAGATACCCCGGTCCTAAGCCATGGAGCGCTTTGAAGGTGGTCACTAACACCTTGAATTGCACCCGGAAGGCTACCAGCAGCCAGTGCAGGCCACGCAGGATAGGTGTTATATGGGAGCAACGTGGTGCTCCCTCTATTACCCGCGCAGCCGCATTCTGGACTAGCTGGAGCCTCCTGGTGCTCTTCAAGGGGAGCCCCATGTAGAGAGTATTGCAATAGTCCAGGCGAGAGGTAACGAGGGCGTGAGTGACCGTGCGTAAGGAGTCCTGGTCAAGGAAGGGGCGCAACTGGCAAATCAGGGGAACCGGATCAAGTGCCCAGGCAATTAAGCAAGATAATAAGCACACCAGTAAATAAAGGGACTTTTAAGCTTTATTATTAGCAAAACACATTAACATAAAAACATACATACCAAACTGTCAGGTGCGAAGAATTCAGGGCCACAGGTTACATTCAAGTCAAGCTGATTTATTGCTTATGCCTATGCATAAAAATCTACCACGTTTCCAGTGGTGAAATCTAAATTTCTTTCCTAATAGTTCTGTGGGCGTGGCTTGGTGTGCGTGGCATGTGGGGAGGGTGTCATGTGACTGGGTGGGCGTGGCTATATAATCATGTGAACTCACTAACAATGTCCTGCTGGAGCAGGGTTGGACTAGATGACCTCTAGGTCCCTTCCAGCCCTGGATTATCCTTTTTTTATTTATTTGCATTTATATCCCGCCCTTCTCCGAAGACTCAGGGCGGCTTACACTGTGTCAAGCAATAGTCTTCATCCATTTGTATATTATATACAAAGTCAATTTATTGCCCCCAATAATCTGGGTCCTCATTTTACCTACCTTATAAAGGATGGAAGGCTGAGTCAACCTTGGGCCTGGCGGGACTTGAACATGCAGTAATTGCAAGCAGCTGCTGTTAATAACAGACTGCATTAGTCTGTTGAGCCACCAGAGGCCCAGCTTTGAAGCTGTGTCTAGTGCCAGGTTTGTAGTCCTTCCTTCCTTTCTTTTTTCTTCGCTCGCTCCCTCCCTCCCTCCCTCCCTTCTTTCTTTCTTTTTTTCTTTCTCTCCCCCCTCTCTCTCTCTCTCTCACACACACACACGAAACCCCCCCCATTTTTGCCTACACCCCCCATTTTTTGCCTAGCAGTGCTTCAGCATTCTTACCTTTTAAAAAATGCTTTTAAAAGTAAAAAAAAAAGCCTCTGATGATCAGGCACCTCAGCTGGGATCATCAGAGCCTTTTAATCCTTTAAAAGCATTTTTTTACAACTTCTTCAGCTGAGGCGTGGGCGTGGCTTGGTGGGCGTGGCTTGGTGGGCGTGGCTTGGTGGGCGTGGATTGGTGGGCGTGGCTTGGTGGGCGTGGCTTGGTGGGCGTGGCAGGAGAAGGATACTGTAAAATTGCCATTCCCACCCCAATCCAGGGGAAGGATACTGCAAAATCCCCATTCCCTCCCCACTCCTGGGGGAAGGATATTGCAAAATCCCCAGTCCCTCTCCAACTCCAGGGAAAGGATGCTATAAAATATCCATTCCCTCCCCAATCTAAGGGAAGGATACTGCAAAATTCCCATTTCCTCCCAATCAACTGCGACTCAGGAGGGAGAGAATGGATGGGGGTGGGGCCAGTCAGAATTTTTACTACCGGTTCTCCAAACTACTCAAAATTTCTGCTACCGGTTCTCCAGAAATGGTCAGAATCTGCTGAAATCCACCTCTGGTGAGAGTCGTCCCTGAGAATTTTCATCACTCTTCTAAGGCAACGAGCTCTAGCGATCTCGTTGAGTGGTATCAGGGGACAGCCCATACCATTTTGTGCTGTACTCACCACCCACTGTAATGTTTTTCTATCCGCGGCTGTCAGACCAGTATGCCATACCGTGATGCAATAAGTGAGGACACTTTCTATTGTGGACAGGTAAGAGGAGGTCATCAATTGTTATTCCACCCTGTTTTTACGCAAGACCCTAAGGAAGTGGAGTCTCTGTTGGGCCTTCCTGACTACCTGGATCGTGTTGTTTTTCCAGGTGAGGTCTTCGCTGAGATGGACTCCCAGGGATTTAAAGGAGGAAACTCTCTCTACACAGCCCACCTCGATGTAAAGTGGGGCAGGTTCCTCTCTCTTCCTCCGGATCTCAAATGGACAGCTAACATCAAAAACATCATTAAAAAAGGACAATAAAGAATGTTCTTTCTGCGCCAACTCAGTAAGCTCAAACTGCCCAGGAGCTGCTGATTCAGTTCCACAGAGGAATTATTGAGTCTGTCATTTGCACCTCTATAACTGTCTGGTTCGGTTCTGCAACCCAACAAGAAAAACACAGACTTCAGAGGATAATTAGAACTGCAGAAAAAATAATTGCTACCAACCTGCCTTCCATTGAGGACCTGTATACTGCATGAATCAAAAAGAGGGCCGTGAAAATATTTACAGATCCCTCACATCCTGGACATAAACTGTTTCAACTCCTACCCTCAAAACGATGCTATAGAGCACTGCTCACCAGAACAACTAGACACAAGGACAGTTTTTTCCCGAAGGCCATCACTCTGCTAAACAAATAATTCCATCAACACTGTCAGACTATTTACTGAATCTGCACTACTATTAATCGTTTCATAGTTCCCATCACCAATCTCTTTCCACTTATGACTGTATGACTATAACTTGTTGCTGGCAATCCTTATGATTTATATTGATATATTGACCATCAATTGTGTTGTAAATGTTGTACCTTGATGAACGTATCTTTTCTTTTATGTACACTGAGAGCATATGCACCAAGACAAATTCCTTGTGTGTCCAATCACACTTGGCCAATAAAATTCTATTCTATTCTATTCTAAAGTCCAACACCGTCTCCTTGGTCTTGCTGATGTTTAGGTGCAGGTTGTTTTTTAAGCACCATGTGGAAAGTTTTTGAACCTCCCTTCTGTATGCTGTACAATGACAGCAGAGATACACCAGGGTGCCAATTTTTCCATAGTAACTAACACTAGTTTCTGGGAAGAAGCTCCCCACTTGCAAGAACACCCAGTGGTAGTATTCTAACCAGTTTGGGAGGACCGGTAGTGGCAGCGGCGGGAGACTCTGCCCACCTGCCCAGACGTCATCACATCCTGTTTTTGACGCTCGAGCACTCATATTTGCGATCCAGTAGTGAAGGTAAGTGAATACCACCACTAAGAACACCCCACAGTTATCAAAACCCGGCACCATAACTTCATGGCCCTGCTATGGCCAGGAGACAGCAAGTTCTGACCAATGACGCTGAGATGGGAATCCAAAGTCTGAGACAGGCTCTTCACAACAAGGGAAGTTTTGAAGCTACCCTTCTTCTTTGTTCAGCAACCAAGGTTGAAAAACAAGCAGGCTCACTCAGAGTGAGCTCTCCCGCAGCCATCCTTCTTTTGTAACAGTAAGGAGAAATCCAGACAGGTCACTAACTCCTCTCAAGAACAATGGCCTTCTGCATTGCCACTACAAGATGTTCTTCTACTTCAGGGTAAAGATTAATTGCTAGACATGTTAGAAGCGCTTTCCGTATTGATGGTGGACTCAGGTATTTGAGGACAGAAGGCTAACATAGACAGTCTTCAGATTAGAGAGTATTTTGTTTATGCATACTTTTGTATTTATTTATTTATTTTGTCATGGTTATGTAGTGTATATTGAAGGTGGTGACCCTTTGAAAGTTCTATTCTGTTCTGTTCTGTTCTACTCTACTCTACTCTACTCTACTCTACTCTACTCTACTCTACTCTACTCCATTCCACTCTATTTATTCTATTCCAATTCTATTCCTATTCTATTCCAATTCTATTCTTATTCCTATTCTATTTTATTCTACTCTACTCTACTCTACTCCATTCCACTCAGCTCCATTCCATTCCATTCCACTCCACTCCACTCCACTCCACTCCACTCCATTCCATTCTATTCCATTCCATTCCATTCCACTCCACTCCACTCTTCTCCACTCCACTCCACTCCATTCCATTCCATTCTATTCCATTCCATTCCACTCCACTCCACTCTTCTCCACTCCACTCCACCCCTATTCCATTCCATTCCTTTACATAATCCATTCCATTCCATTCCACTCCACTCCACTCCACTCCACTCCACTCCTCTCTACGCTATGCTACTCTATTTTATTCTATTCCAATTCTATTCCTATTCTAGTCTATTTTATTCTACTCCACTCCACTCCACTTCACTCCACTCCGATTCTATTCTGTTCTGTTCTGTTCAATTCTAAAGTTTCTAGAACTAGATTTTGAGAGCATTAAGTGTCAAGGAACACCTAAGACTTGATATTCATCCTTGGTGTTTCTTGGTAGCAGACTACTTGGCTGCAACTTAACACTGAAGGCTGAAGTTGTTGGCAAGACACAGAAACCCTTGATGGACCTTCAATACTCAGTTGTAATTATGGACTGTAGAGATAAAGGATGAAAACAAAGAAAATAGAGTTGTTAAAACATTGAAATGGATATAGCCCCAACCTCATAAACACATTTAACGCTTGGGGAGAACTATTAACCAGGATGATGTATAGCTTTGAAGGTTGAATTCCTGCAGATATGTCAAACCGATCCGTAAGAAATTGCATTTGGGATTGAAACAAGCATGTACTCACCCACAGAGATACACACATATAGAAAATTAACTTAGAAAGCTAGCCTATATCCGCAAGACTCACAAAGCGAGGTTTCCACCCCAGACATTATAAGAATTACAGATAACTACAGCCACCTGTATTGATTGAGTTAATACTAATGTCACTTTTCTTCTAAGAATCCCCATGTGACTTACAAGGTTTTTCCTCTTCCATTTTACATCCGCAACAATCCTTAAGTAAGCTAAATGGCCACATGAATATTTCAACACTCTGATAGAATAGAATAGAATAGAATAGAATAGAATAGAATAGAATAGAATAGAATAGAATAGAATAGAATAGAATAGAATAGAATAGAATTTTTTATTGGCCAAGTGTGATTGGACACACAAGGAATTTGTCTTGGTGCATATGCTCTCAGTGTACATAAAAGAAAAGATACGTTCATCAAGGTACAACATTTACAACACAATTGATGATCAATATATCAATATAAATCATAAGGATTGCCAGCAACAAGTTATAGTCATACAGTCATAAGTGGAAAGAGATTGGCGATGGGAACGATGAAACGATTAATAGTAGTGCAGATTCAGTAAATAGTCTGACAGTGTTGAGGGAATTATTTGTTTAGCAGAGTGATGGCCTTCGGGAAAAAACTGTTCTTGTGTCTAGTTGTTCTGGTGTGCAGTGCTCTATAGCGTCGTTTTGAGGGTAGGAGTTGAAACAGTTTATGTCCAGGATGCGAGTGATTTGCAAATATTTTCACGGCCCTCTTCTTGATTCGTGCAGTATACAGGTCCTCAATGGAAGGCAAGTTGGTAGCAATTATTTTTTCTGCAGTTCTAATTATCCTCTGAAGTCTGTGTTTTTCTTGTTGGGTTGCAGAACCGAACCAGACAGTTATAGAGGTGCAAATGACAGACTCAATAATTCCTCTGTAGAATTGGATCAGCAGCTCCTTGGGCAGTTTGAGCTTACTGAGTTGGTGCAGAAAGAACATTCTTTGTTGTCCTTTTTTAATGATGTTTTTGATGTTAGCTGTCCATTTGAGATCTTGCGATATGATAGAACTCAGAAATTTGAAGGTTTCTACTGTTGATACTGTGTTGTCAAGTATTGTGAGAGGTGGAAGTATGGAAGGGTTTTTCCTAAAGTCTACCACCATTTCTACGGTTTTGAGTGTGTTCAGTTCCAGATTGTTTTGGTTGCACCACAAGGCTAGTCGTTCGACCTCTCGTCTATATGCGGATTCGTCATTGTCTCGAATGAGACCAATCACTGTTGTGTCATCTGCGAACTTCAGTAGCTTAACTGATGGATCATTGGAGATGCAGTCATTGGTATACAGAGAGAAGAGAAGTGGGGAGAGCACACAGCCTTGGGGGGCCCCTGTGCTAATTGTACAGGTATTTGATGTGATCTTGCTTAGCTTCACCTGCTGCTTCCTGTTTGTTAGGAATTGGTGCATTGGAAGAGTGACAATGTTACAGGAATTGGGTATGTCTATTCTAGTGAATAGTGGTGGCTCAGGGGCTAGGATATTGAGCTTGTCGATCAAAAGGTCGGCAGCTCAGCGGTTCGAATCCCTAGTGCTGCCATGTAATGGGTGAGCTCCTGTTACTTGTCCCAGCTTCTGCCAACCTAGCAGTTTCGAAAGCATATAAAAATGCAAGTAGAAAAAATAGGGAAAACCTTTGGTGGGAAGGGAACAGCGTTCCGTGTGCCTTTGGGGTTGAGTCATGCCAGCCACATGACCATGGAGACGTCTTCGGACAGTGCTGGCTCTTCGGCTTTGAAATGGAGATGAGCACCGCCCCCTAGAGTCGGGAACGACTAGCACGTATGTGCAAGGGAACCTTTACCTTTATTCTAGTGAAAAGAACCACTAGGGGAGATATTATAGAACTCTTCCAATAACTACTTTCCAAAGCATCAAAAGGCAAGATGAGAAATGATGGAAACTAACCAAGGAGAAAAGCAACCTAGAACTAAGGAGACATTTTCTAATGGTGAGAACAATCAACCAATGGTCCAGCTTGCCTTCAGAAGTTGTGGGTGCTCCATCACTGAAGGCTTTTGAACTAAGACTGGACAACCATTTATCTGAAATGGCAACAGGATCTCCTACTTGAGCATGGGTTGGACTAGAAGATCTCCAAGGTCCTTCCAACTCTATTCTTCTATGTTCTAACCTGGACTTTTTTTTTTGGGTGATGGAAAAGACAATGAGCCTGATTGTTGTGAGAGGAAAAAAAGGACATTGTTGTGGATGGTTGCTGTTTCACATTTTTGACATTATTTTTTTCCCATTATTTTGCCAATTTGGACCATTATATTATTATATGAACATACTCAACAAGGTCACCAAACTCTGGCAACTAATTCAGTTACCAAACTCAACAACAAAAAATGTTTGTTTGTTAGATTTATATGCTGCCCATATTGTCTAGAGGTAATAATGGATGGCTTACAAACATTAAAAACTGGTAAAAGTTAAAATTATAAAAGAACAACAATAACAATGTTTGTTGTTAGTTTTGGTCACCATGATGTAAAAAAGATGTGGAGACTCTAAAAAGAGTGCAGAGAAGAGCAACCAAGATGATTAGGGGACTGAACTGAACTCAGTATGTCTAGTTTAATGAAAAGAAGGACTAGGGGAGATATGATAGCAGTCTTCCAATATCTCAGGGGCTGCCACAAAGAAGAGGGAGTCAAGCTGTTCTCCAAAGCACCTGAGGGTAGAACAAGAAGCAATGGGTGGAAACTAATCAAGGAGAGAAGCAACTTAGAACTAAGGAGAAATTTCCTGGCAGTTAGAACAATTGACCAGTGGAACAACTTGCCTCCAGAAGTTGTAAATGCTCCAACACTGGAAGTTGTTAAGAAGATGTCTTAAATGGTATAGGGTTTCCTGCCTGGGCAGGGGTTTGGACTAGAAGAGATCCCTTTCAACTCTGTTATTCTATTCTAAATAATAATAATAATAATAATAATAATAATAATAATAATAATAATAATAATAATAATAATAATAACAACAACAACAACAACAACAATAATGACAACAACAACAACAACAATAATAATAATATGATCTGCTCGCATAATCCGTCGATACATCATGCAGTCCTAAACGCTTGGGAAGTGTTCGACTAGTGATCTGTGATACGAAATCCAGCATAGTTATCTTGTTTGCTGTGTATACTGTCATTTTGTGTAAATAATAATAATAATTCAATGATATTTGTGATACATTTTTAAATGCTCAGTTGACTGAGTTTCATGTTTAATGAATAAAAGAGATAATAATAACAATAAGGATGAGGGTGGGGATGATGAGAATGATCTCCTGGAGGTGCTTTTTCCAAAAGGCAACTGGACATTCCTGGTTTTTTTTTTCCCCTTGAAAACATTTCGCTTCTCATCCAAGAAGCTTCTTCAATTCATGGATGAAAAGTGAAATCTTTTCAAAGGAACAAAACCCAAGAAAGTCCAGTTGCCTTTTTGGAAAAAGCACCTCTAGGATAGAACGTTTTCTTTATGTACACTGAGAGCATATGCACCAAAGACAAATGTCAGCGTTCCAGAAAACCCCCCGATACCAAGTAAAAACTCTGAAGCAAGCATTTTTCAAAGTTCTGTTTACTAGAATAGGTAATCTGGCACATCTGGGAGAAGCCAAATCTGAGAGGTCCGGGTTTTCCCTCTGTAAATCAAAACCTCCCAAAACCATTCCCTCACTCCCCAGTCCATCACATGCTCTGTCGTATCCCGCTCTGATGACCAGGTCAAGGAAGTCCGTATCAAACGTGGCAACGAAGCCTTTGCAGCTTGCCAAATTCCTTCGAGGTTTATCAGGGCAGGCAGGAGTCCAAGTTGTGACTTCAGCGATAGAGTCCGATATCAGCAAACTAGATGAGACTTTGCTTGACTCAAGGTCGGAATGCCAAAAGCAGGTCCTTTATACAGGCTGTGGGGTGTGGCTCCATGACTCAGCATTTATCCAGGCCTGCCCCTCCCTTCCTTCTGCTGGCGTTGCCTCTCAGATCTCCGGAAGCGAGGATCCTCCCACTTTGAATTGTCTTCTGCTGTTTGGGAAAGGGAGGGAAGGAGTAGGCCCGAGCAATTCCAATCCCTGGCTGGCTTCCTCTGATGGCTGAGCCAAAGGAACACACGCTGTATGAGTGAGGTTTATCGGGCTTGTCCTCCCACTCTTTGCATCCTCTCTGGGCATGGGGCCAGGGCCGGGGGCTGGAGGCATGACAGGCTGTTCATCTTCATTATCAGATTCGGTTGGAGATGGGAGGGGCCTGGCTGAGGAGAGGAGGGAGGACGAGTCACAACATGCTCCAATTGCCAACCGTCCCATCTCAAGACAGCACTCCGACCGCTCCTTCTCCAAATGCAGTATCAACCTGACCTTGACAAACAGGAAGAAGGCTATTATGTCTAAAGACAACCCCTTTACTAAATTCCCCCCTTCTACTTTCCCACACAGGAGAAAATGGCAGCACGGAAGCTTCCGGCCTAATATGGCTTCCAAAGCTGACAACAAATTCCTTGTGTGTCCAATCACACTTGGCCAATACAGAATGGAACAACCAGTATATGGATGACTGAGAATCTCCACAGACAAATAATGATGATAATTCACATCCTGCAACAATATCTGTAACACCATCAAACAACCACATCTGTCTATCCAGGGTCCTTCGGAAGGACTCGATAAGCAGATTTTTTTTAAAAAATGCCAAATCCAGCATCTATTTCTCAGGGAGAATCAGTCAGAAAATACCCCATCTAGGGGTAAAATTTTCCTGGTTTGGACCGGATTGCGCGATCCGGTAGTGATGGGAGCGGGTAGTTCAGAGAACTAGTAGCAAAAATCCTTGCCCCCCCCCCACTGCCCATACCTCGCTGTTCATCTTCTCTGTCCCTGAAGCTCTAGGTGGTGATATAGCTGCAAACGGCCTTAAATTACTGCCGTGGCGCTTCTAAGGGCTGCACTACAGCTGATCAGCACTGTAAGCGGCTAGTAGACCAGTGCCTCTATTTTTAAAGAAGGTAGACCGGTGCCTCCCAAAAAAAGGCAATTAGTAGACCGGTGCCTCTATTTTTAAAGAAGGTAGACCAGTGCCTCCCAAAAAAAGGCAATTAGTAGACCGGTGCCTCTATTTTTAAAGATGGTAGACCAGTGCGCACCCAAGTTTTGTACACTTCATTATTTTCATTATTTATTATTATTGGCCATGCCCATTCAGTCACCTGACCACCAAGCCACGCCCACCAATTAAGCCACGGCCACAGAACCGGTAGGGAAAATTTTTAGATTTCACTCCTGATCCCATCTGTATTTCAACATACAGTATGTTCAACCCAGTTTAGAAAAAAAAAACACACAGCCCAAATTCACTGCTTCTTCTAAATTATTTTCTTCCGAGAAACTGGTGGTTATTTAGGACTTTACCCAGTACTCACTGTCCAAAAGCATTCAGGCTGAGCTCAAGGTTCAGAAAGGATTGTGATAGGTAGAAAATCAATTTCATGCCTTCTCCCTGTTTCTCCCTCGAGTCCCTCCAGACATTTCAATACAAGCCATGATATTATGATGAATGGAGAGTAGCATTTTGCTGTTTGCTCTTACTCCCGTGTGGAAATGTACAAATGTGTTCACAACCTTACTCCAAGCAGATTTAGGGTATACCTGATTGATGCATTCTTCCCTGCCTCTCTCTTCGAAACACGCCCTCTCAGGTGTCAATCGGCCTCAGACCATGCAGGCTGTGTCTTGCTAATCCTTCCAAGAGGGTGCAAAATGTACTTTTTCAAGAGGCAACTGGACTTCTGTTGTGTCTGTGCCCTCCGAGCCGGGCCTCCTGCCAGAAAGTGACTTGGAAAATGAGGGGGAAGTGCCATCAGGACTTACCTCGGGAACACTAGCTTCCCTGGCTCAGCTCCAGGAGCCAGAGGCAGGCCAGGTGGAAGAGATAACGAGGCCTCTGCCCCTGACTCTTCCCCCCCCAGGCCACACCTCCAGACTCAGCTGATGGCAATCAGGCCTGGCTGGACCCTAGATTTCGTTGGCAGGAGAGAGGGAACAACAGAAGCAGGGGTGCGGCAGGCCTAGGAAGTGCTGAGTCATGGAGCCACACCCCACAGGATATAAAGGCAGCGAGAACTGCTGTGTCTCTTCATAGCAGCCAAATTAACTGCTGAACTAAGAGCTGAAGTACTGTTTGACTCATCGGCGTCGAGGGAGATAACGGAGCCACTTGGCAGACGCTCGCTCTTTTGCTGCCAGGGCTGATAGTGCCGGCTAATTAAGCCATCGCTCGGACGGAGGCGAGGGAGGACAGAACAACTTCCTCTGTTTGTGCTTGGAGACATTTCGCTTCTCATCCGAGAAGCTTCTTCAGTTCTGGTTCGTTTAAGCGATTTTTGTGACTCCAGAACTGAAGAAGCTTCTCGGATGAAAAGCGAAATGTCTTCAAGGAAAAACAAAGAAAATGTAGTTGCTTCTTGAAAAAGCACCTTTGGGACAACCATGACCTGGATGATTGAGAATCTCCATAGATGTGTGCAAAGCCATGTGAACAAACCCAGCCCAATTCTATCACTGCTGAATTGCCTGGCCATTAAAAATGAGGACCCAGATTGTTGGGGGCAATAAGTTGACTTTGTATATAAATATACAAATAGGATGAAGACTATTGATAACATAGTGTAAGCCGCCCTGAGTCTTCGGAGAAGGGCGGGATATAAATGCAAATTAAAAAAAAAACACAGTCACAAAAAAGTGGTTTATGGAGAAGATGGATTCAGGTTTTGGTACACTGGTGAACATTAAAATTCCTGCATTTCTTAATCTTAGATTGAGATTCTATGTCTGATTAATTCTGAGGGTGGCTACAGAACATTCTGAAAAACTTTCCACGCCCAACAAATTTGGCCTCAAAAGGCATAAGGTAAAGGAAAAGGTTCCCCTCGCACATACGTGCTAGTTGTTCCCGACTTGAGGGGGCGGTGCTCATCTCCGTTTCAAAGCTGAAGAGCCAGTGCTGTCCGAAGACGTCTCCGTGGTCATGTGGCCGGCATGACTCAATGCCAAAGGCTTGCGGAACGCTGTTACCTTCCCACCGAAGGTGGTCCCTATTTTTTCTACTTGCATTTTTATGTGCTTTCGAAACTGCTAGGTTGGCAAAAGCTGGGACAAGTAACGGGAGCTCACCTCATTACACGGCAGCACTAGGGATTTGAACCGCTGAGCTGCCGACCTGTCGATCGACAAACTCAACATCCTAGCCCCTGAGCCACCACGTCCCGTTCAAAAGGCATATATATGTAGAAATAGAAATAGAATAGAAATAGAATTCCTTATTGGCCAAGTGTGATTGGACACACAAGGAATTTGTCTTTGGTGCATAAGCTCTCAGTGTACATAAAAAGACAAGGCACATTCATCAAGAATCATAAGGTACAACACTTAATGATAGTCATAGGGAACATATAAGCAATCAAATCACGAATTACGAAACAGTCGGTATAAATCTTAAGGATACCAGCAACAAGGTTGCAGTCATAAGTGGAAGAAGATGGGTGATGGGAATGATGAGAAGATTAATAATAATGCAGACTTAATAACTAGTTTGACAGTGTTGAGGGAATCATTTCTTTAGTAGAGTGATGGCATTCGGGGAGAAACTGTTCTTGTGTCTAGTTGTTCTGATGTGCAGTGCTCTATAGCATCCATTTTGAGGGTAGGAGTTTAAACGGTTTATGTCCAGGATGTGAGGGATCTGTAAATATTTTCACGGCCCTCTTTTTGATTCGTGCAGTATACAGGTCCTCAACGGAAGGCAGGTTGGTAGCCATTGTTTTTTCTGCAGTTCTATTATTATCCTCTGAAGTCTGTGTCAGTCTTGTTGGGTTGCAGAACCAAACCAGACAGTTATAGAGGTGCAGATGACAGACTCAATCATTCCTCTGTAGAACTGGATCAGCAGCTCCTTGGGCAGTTTGAGCTTTCTGAGTTGGTGCAGGAAGAACATTCTCTCTCTCTCTCTCTCTCTCTCTTTCTCTCTCTCTCTCTGTTCATTTACTAAGGCTTCCATATGACTCAGATACTTATAGATGCTGAGATTTCCTAATAATCCAAAGTGATTTATTCTGATTTTTTTCCTGAGTTTGTTTCAACTTCCCAATCTCAGGAAAAACAAAATATAGTTGCCTTTTGAAAAAGCACCTTTGGAATTCCCAATCTAAGCTACAGTATTAATCAGGAATAGAATAGAATAGAATAGAATAGAATAGAATAGAATAGAATAGAATAGAATAGAATAGAATAACAAGAGTTGGAAGGGACCTTGGAGGTCTTCTAGTCCAACCCACTGCCGAGGTAGGAAACCCTACACTATTTCAGACAAATGGCTATCCAACATTTTCTTAAAAATTTCCAGTGTTGGAGCATTTACAACTTCTGCAGGCAAGTTGTTTCACTTATTGATTGTTCTGACTGTCAGGAAATTTCTCCTTAGTTCTAAGTTGCTTCTCTCCTTGATTAGTTTCTACCCATTGCTTCTTGTCCTGCCCACAGGTGCTTTGGAGAATTGATTTGATTGATTTAGAGAATTTGACCTGCTTAGCTTTTTTTAGATCAGCTGACACTGGCCAGATGGTGTTTTCATGGCAAAGTCTTCGAAGTCAGAATAACAGAGTTGGGAAAGGATCTTGATGATCTAGTCCAATCTCATGCTGAAGCAGGAGACCCTATATCAGTGATGGCTAACCTTTGTGCCATGGCGTGCCAAAAGCGGGGGAGGTCACTTATGCCCACACACATAATTCTATGTCCCCCCCCCAAACGTGTGGGCGACTCCCCTGCGGTCCCCCCTCGCTTTTGGCACGCGATGGCCCGGTGGGCCTGAAGAGGAACCCCAATATGGATACCCCAAAAAGCTAGATCTTACAAATGTGTATCACATATAGAATTCTACGTGTCACATAAAAGCAGAAGTTCTACATGTCTGATCTAAGTGCTAAAGCCCACTGCAACTACATTGCAAAAAAGGCTTTAAGAGTTGTAAACCTAATCTTGCATAGCTTCTTCTCCAAAAACACTACACTACTAACCAGAGCATATAAAACCTTTGCTAGACCAATTCTTGAATACAGCTCTACTGTCTGGAACCCATACCACATTTCTGACATCAATACAACTGAATGTGTCCAGAAATATTTTACAAGAAGAGTTCTCCACTCCTCTGAATATAACAAAATACCTTATGCCACCAGACTTGAAATCCTGGGTTTAGAAAATTTAGAACTCTGCCACCTTCAGCATGACCTGAGCATAACTCATAAAATAATCTGCTACAATGTCCTTCCTGTCAAAGACTACTTCAGCTTCAAGCACAACAATACACGAGCACACAATAGATACAAACTTAAAGTGAACCTCTCCAATCTTGATTGTAGAAAATATGACTTCAGTAACAGAATTGTTAATGCCTGGAATGCACTACCTGACTCCGTGGTCTCATCCCAAAATCCCCAAACTTTAACCTAAGACTGTCTACCGTTGACCTCACCCCATTCCTAAGAGGTCTGTAAGGGGCGTGCATAAGAGCACAAGCGTGCCTACCGTTCCTGTCCTATGGTTTCTTTTTGTTATATCCAATTAATATAGTTATTACATACACATACTTATATATATATGCGTATATATTGTATAATTATTCATGCTTATGCTTATATATACTGTGTGACAAAATAAATAAATAAAAATAATAATAAGTATAGTGCTTGGCAGAGGCGTGGTGTTGCAAGCGTTCTGGAAAGTACAGAAAGATTTCTAAATGCTATTCTTTGTAACCTGTTTACCTGTTTGTTCCAGTAACATGATTTTATAAGGATTTTGTAAGGAAAGAGTACCATACGTGAGAGATATAACGTAAAGTATAAGATATGCTGATATGATGCTGAGACTCTAGAAAGAGTGCAGAGAAGAGCAACAAAGATGATTAGGGGACTGGAGGCTAAAACATATGAAGAACGATTGCAGGAACTGGGTATGTATAGTTTAATGAAAAGAAGGACTAGGGGAGATGTGATAGCAGTGTTCCAATATCTCAGGGGCTGCCACAGAGAAGAGGGAGTCAAACTATTCTCCAAAGCACCTGAGGGTAGAACAAGAAGCAATGGGTGGAAACTAATCAAGGAAAGAAGCAACTTAGAACTAAGGAGAAATTTCCTGACAGTTAGAACAATTAATAAGTGGAACGACTTGCCTGAAGAAGTTGTGAATGCTCCAACACTGGAAATTTTTAAGAAAATGTTGGATAACCATCTGTCTGAGATGGTGTAGGGTTTCCTGACTGGGCAGGGGGTTGGACTAGAAGGCCTCCAAGGTCCCTTCCAACTCTGTTGTTATTATTATTATTATATATCCCATATATGGACAACCTATATGATATCTAATTAGAGTTATTTCTCCTTTTGTCGTATGATGCCTTTTGTACCAAAACCTATATAAGTTAAGCCCTGGGTGTTGTCCAGGGTCCAGATCTTGTTTTCCACAGGAGTGGGGATCTGTTCCTTCTTTGCGCAAAGAATTAAATAAATAACTCTTGTTTCTCCTACCCTTCGTGGTATTGTTTTTCTTCTGATTAAAACTTAAAGTTTTCTGCAACAGGTCCGGTAGGCCTGTTTTTCGCCATTTATTTTTGGCCATTTCTAGTAGCATTCAAATGGTGATCAGAATGCTACCGATCTCTTGGAACACCTGTTCCAAGAAGGGTGAGGAGGAGTTAGTAGCTTGGGGTGAAGTAATCGCTGATTTGCAGTTACCGAGACAAACTATCTTTTGCGTCCCCATCCAGTTTTAGGAGCCGATCTTCCAATCTCACCACTTGCTTAAGTCACCACCGCCTCCTCCCAATGCCTTCTGACAACATGGGAAAGTAGCACAGCTGATTGCAGCGCTAATTACGATTCAAAGCAAATCTTTTTACTCATTCAGAGACAATCTGCGAAAACAGAGAGACCTGTGACTAAAGCTCCTGCCAAACCAATTATGGCAAAATCACTCAAATATGTCTTGACAGATTGCAGTAGGCCTGCCAACGTTAGATAGGCATTGAGACCTCGCGGGCAACACTCGTCCAGAACAGAGGTGAATTCAGAAGTGATATTTCGTCTCCTGATATAGGATAGGGATGTCAAACTGGATTTCTTCAAGGGTTGGATGAGTATTGTAGTTCTCCTCGATTGCCCAGCCACGGAGTGGTGGAAGGGGGCATTTTTGTGGCTCGTTTTCGGCCTGGACAGGCTCCTGCAGCACTTTGCTGGCCAAAATGAGGCACGGGGGGGCCCCCGTGCCCCGTTTTGGCCTGCAAAGTGCTCTAGGAGGTCGTTCAGGCCAAAAACAGGCCACGTGTGAGGGGACCTCACCCCGTTTTGGCTACCAGAGGCACCGCAGGCTGGTCCTTTGCTATTTCCAGGCCGGCCCCAAGGGCCAGATTTAAGCCCCCCACAAGCCACATTCCTATAGTGACCAGACATCCCGCTTTTGGCGGGACAGTCCCGCTTTTCAATAATTTGTCCCGCGTCCCGCGGCAATTCCAAAAAGTCCCAATTTTTTTTTTTGTTTCACTCCCATTCTGGAAATGGGAGGCGGCAACGCAAGAGGAGGAGGCGGAGAAGGGGGAGTGGCGGAGAAGGGGGCGCGAGAGGGAGGAGAGATGCCACTTGTCTTCACCCGAGAGGAAGAGAAGAGCCGAGAGGAGAGCCGAGGAGAGCCGAACCTGCCTGGAAGAGCCAAGAGGAGAGCCGAGCCTGCCTGGAAGAGCGAAGAAGCAGCAGCCGGTCCTCCTCCTTCAGGCAGGTGGCAAGACTCAGTGCGCATGCGCAGCCCCCACCCCTCCCGGTCAATGGTGTCCCGCTTTGCCATCGCTGAAATCTGGTCACTTTACACATTCCAGCATGTGGACCTTGAGTTTGATACTCTTGATCTAGGATATAAGATGGTGTTTACACCTGTGGACTCTTTTAGTCCACAGTTCTTGGGATTGCACAGATCCTTTGGGGTTTTGATGGCTACATCTCACCATTTCTGACAAGTGGTTGTCCAATCTCCTCTCAAAAGCGTCCAGTGTTAGAGCAATCACAGCTTCTGGAGGCAAGTTGTCCCACTGATTAATTGTTCTCACAGTCCGGAAATTTCCCCTTAGTTCTAGGTTGGATCACTCTAACAATCTTCATATTTTACTTCTTGCCCTGCCCTCATGTTCTTTAGAGAAAAGGTTGACCCCCTCCTCCTTCTTCTTTGTGACAGGCCCTCAGTTACTGGAACACTGCTATCATATCACCTTCTCTTCATTAGACTAGACATACCTAGTTTCCTCGATCATTCATCATATGTTTTAGCCTCCAGACCCCTTATTAGAATAACAGAGTTGGAAGGGACCTTGGAGGTCTTCTAGTCCAACCCCCTGCTTAGGCAGGAAACCTTACACCACTTCAGACAAATGGGTATCCAACATTTTCTTAAAAATTTCCAGTGTTGGAGCATTCACAACTTCTGCAGGCAAGTTGTTCCACTGATTAATTGTTCTCACTGTCAGGAAATTTCTCCTTAGCTCTAAGTTGCTTCTCGCCTTGATTAGTTTCCATCCATTGCTTCTTGTTTTGCCTTCAGGTGCTTTGGAGAATAGGTTTCTTACCCTCTTCTTTGAGGCAGGCCCTTAGATATTGAAACACTGCTGCCATGTCATCCCTAGTCCTTTTTTTCATTAAAGTAACTGTACGCAAATCCTGAAACTGTTCTTCACATGTTTTAGACCCTGGCCCTCTAATCATCTTTGTTGCTCTTCTCTGCACTCTTTGAATTTACTCTTAACTAACAATAGCCATCCACAAGAGGAGGTATCCGGAATGTTTTTTTGAAGTTGCTAGGAAAAAGAAGGGGCGTTTAATATATTCCAAAGAAGTTCTCCACCCCACTCCCTCAAATAATCTTAATCAACAAGAATTAGACATGAACATGAAGCCACGTTGATGCAACTTGAGTGAGAAATTCTCGCTAAGCAGGGCTGCCAATCCTAAATCTAGCAACATTCTGTTGCAACTTCTCACTTCCATAGAACAGCATCTGTGCTTTAAGTGTGCCAAGTCGAATCTCTAAATGATGACCAATTGATAAAAAGACATACTGGGAGGAGGAGCAGACACTGAACTTCCAGGAGAGACAGAGAGAGAGGGAGGGAGGGAAGGAAGGAGGGAGGGAGGGGGAGATGGAAAGAAAGAGGGAGAGAGGGAGGGAGGGAAGAAGGGAGGGAGGGAGGGAGAGGGTTAGGGTTAGGTTAGGGTTTTGTATTGTATTGTATTGTATTGTATTGTACTGTACTGTACTGTACCGTACTGTACCATACCGTACCATATCATTTTGCCTTGCCTTGCCTTGCCTTCTGTGGTGGCACAGCGGTTAGAATGCAGTATTGCAGGCTAATTCTGCCGATTGCCAGCAGTTCAATCCTGACCAGTTCAAAGTTGACTCAGCCTTACATCCTTCCAAGTTCAAGAAAACAAGGACTCAGATTATTGAGGGCAATATGGGAGTAAACCACTTAGAGCAGGGGTGTCAACCTCAAGGCCCGGGGCCAAATCCAGCCCATAGGTTGCTTAGATCTGGCCCACAGGGCCATCCTGGAAGCAGTGAAGGATTAGCCCGCAGTTCCTCTGCCAGCAAAAACGGAGCTCGGGAGGGCTGTGTGCGGCCCACTTGAGCTCCGTTTTCACTGGCAGAGGGTTGCAGGAGGCCGCCACAGCAGAAAACGGAACTCGGGAGCCTGTTTTCACTAGCAGAGTACTCAGTGCCCCCAACATGAGTGACATCAAGCTGGCCACACCTACCCTTGCTAGCCCCCCCCCCAAGGTTAAACACAACCCTGATGCGGCCCTCAATGAAATTGAGTTTGACAGCCCTGACTTAAAGGGGTTGTCAAGTATTATGAAGCAGTATATAAGTCTATGTGCTATTGCTATTGCTATTTTGCATTGTATTGTATCGTATTTCATTGCATTGTATTGCAGTTATATCTGTTGCAGTCAAGGCCGGTCGGGAGAATTTTTCTAAATTTACAAATAAGGGCCTGAGGTTTGCTGAGAGGGCAACCTTGATTTTATTTCCTGAAGGAGAGCGATGGAAATCTATATTATTCGTAAGGCATCAGGCAGCCCCTTGCTGTTCCTTGAATTTCGTGTAATTTGTTGCCGTTACTTAAGCCGCAGGAAGTTTCTTAAAAGTTTTTAATGTGTCTTAAACTGTAGGCTTTCTTCCCTGAATCACGCTTCACATTGTTTTCCTTCTAATCTTGATTATAATTGCTGTTTCTTAAGGTTTTGCCAGTTTGGGCCTGTGTATTTATTCCCGCAGCAAGATAATCTTGCAGACAACCGAGCTTGCTAAAAACAAAGAAGCTGAAGATTTATAGTGTTTTGCGGACTGTTACTTAACCGTTACATTAATTGTTTGCTAATTATTATTATTTTTTCTTGGAAAGTTTTTTTTTCTCCTTTTTTTTAAAAAGATTCCTTTGAGTCAAGCTTGACATGTCTGGGCCGTCTCCAGGGCAAAATTACATTGCTTTGTTGTTCGTATCTTCATGCTTTTTTTTTTTTTTTGGCTTGATTGTTTGTTTAATTCCCTAATCTAGCCTGCAGACCTGAAAAGGTCTGGTGGCCTCCCATTTAACAATCATCACTTCCAAACAGATTAGGTTTAATTTTCATTTTCCAAGATTGGTTAAGTGCTTCCCTCTGCTGTTGATCGTTAGAATGCAATAGATGGTGGGGAATGGAAGGATTTATATTCCTTGCAAACAGCTGGTCATTTGCATTGTTTTAGAGAGTCGTTGAGGCCACTCAACACCCATTTGCACTATTCAGTGACACAGATAAACCTTCAAGCTTTTTCTTTATCGTTGTTGGTGTTTTTAGTTGCAAATTCATGTCCGACCCTTCGTGACCCCATGGACAACATTCCTCCAGGCCTTCCTATCCTCTACCATCCTCTGGAGTTCATTTAAGCTCATGCCTACTGCTTCAGTGACTCCATCCAGCCACCTCGTTCTCTGCCGTCCCCTTCTTCTTTTGCCCTCAATCGTTCCCAGCATCAGGCTCTTCTCCAGGGAGTCCTTCCTTTCCATTAGATGGCCAAAGTATTTCAGTTTCATCTTCAGGATCTGGCCTTCTAAAGAGCAGTCAGGGTTGATCTCCTCTAGGACTGACCGGTCGGATCGCCTTGCAGTCCAAGGGACTCGCAGGAGTCTTCTCCAGCACCAGAGTTGAAAGGCCTCAGTTCTTTGGTGCTCAGCCTTTCTTATGGTCCAAGGTTTAAGTCTTTATCGCAAAGTTAGATTAACCGAATCTTGCAAGTCTGAAAGTAGAGGCAATCTTCAACCTACGACCACCATTAGGTCCAAAATTATGGGACTCAGCAATTGTTGTTAAGTGAGTTTTGCCTTTCTTGCCGTGGTTGTTAAGTGAATCACCGCAGTTGTTAAGTTAGGAACACAATTTGTGAAGCCAATCTGCACTTCCCCACTGACTTTACTTGTCAAAAGGTCACAAAAGGGGATCGCATGACCCTCTAGGACACTGCAACCGTCATAAATGTGAGTCAGTGCCAAAATTTCTGAAATTGGATCGTGTGTCCATGGGGAAGCTGCAATGGTCGTTAAGTATAAAAAAAACAGCCGTAAGTCACTTTTTTTCAGCGCCACTGTAACTTCAAATGGTCACTAAAGGAACGGTTGTAAGTCAAGGTTTTCAGCGTTCCAGAAAAACCCCTCGCCAAGTAAAAACTCCGAAGCGCGCATTTTTCAAAGTTCTTTTACTAGGATAGGTAAAACTGGCACATCTGGGAAAATCCGAATCTGAGAGTTTCGGGTTTTCCCTCAGTAAATCAAAACCCCAAAACCACCCCCTGATTCCTCTGCCAATCACATGCTCCAATCGCCAACCATCCCGTCTCGAGACGTCACTCTGACCACTTCTTCTCCAGATGCAGGACCGGCCTGACCTTGACCGACAGGAAGAATGTTATTGTGTCTAATGGCCCTTTCTACTAAACGCCCCCCCTCTCCTACTTTCCCACACATGAGAAAGTGGCAGTGCGGAAGCTTCCGACTCAGTATGGCTTCCAAAGCTGACACAAGGACTGCCTGTATTTCTCTGCGACTTACAACAGTTCATTTAGTGACTGTTCAAGGTTACAACAGCACTAAGTGACTTATGACCGTTTTCACAGTTACGACCCGTTTCCCCATAGTCCCGTGATCAAAAATCAGAATGGGGAAGCCGATTCACTTAACAACCATGTTAGTAAGGTAACAACTACCGTGGTTCATTTAACAATGGAGGCACAAAACATCATAAAATGGGGCAAAATTTACTTAAGAAATCTTTCACTTAGCCACAAAAATAGGGGCTTAATTGTGGTCGTAAATTGAGGATTACCTGTACTCTCTGGGATAGAATAGAATAGAATAGAATAGAATAGAATAGAATAGAATAGAATAGAATAGAATAGAATAGAATAGAATTTTATTGGCCAAGTGTGATTGGACACACAAGGAATTTGTCTCAGTGCATATGCTCTCAGTGTACATAAAAGAAAAGATACCTTCATCAAGATACAATACTTACAACACTTAATAATAGTCATAGGATACAAATTTAACACTTAATGATACAACATTTAATGATAGTCACAGTCTACAAATAAGCAATCAGGAAACAATCAATATCAGTATAAATCATAAGGATACGAAAGGAAGGAAGGAAGGAAGGAAGGAAGGAAGGAAGGAAGGAAGGAAGGAAGGAAGGAAGGAAGGAAGGAAGGAAGGAAGGAAGGAAGGAATAGAATTCTTTATTGGCCAATTGTGATTGGACACACAAGGAATTTGTCTTAGTGCATAGGCTCTCAGTGTACATAAAAGAAAAGATACCGTCATCAAGGTACAACACTTACAACATTAATGATAGTCATAGGGTACAAATAAACTAGGAAGGGTCCCTTCTCATGTGCTTCTCAGGTCCATGTAGTTTCTGTGGGCTGAGCTACCTTTTATTTAATCTGTCTCTCTTCTTCTTGTTTCCCTACATACCTTTACATGCAAACAGTTGGAAGTTTCACCAATTGGAAGTTGAGGAGAACCAGTCTGGAGATCTAGGCGAAGAGGAGGAAGATGCAAAGATGGACGAGAATGAAGAGAAAGGGATTGAAGTTAATCAGCTACAGAAGAAGACACTGCAGAGAGAAGTAGAGAGATTTTGAAAAGGGACAGAAGGAAAGTTTGTTTTCTTGTTTATTCATTTAGAATATTTTTATGCTACCAAATGCAACCAGTGGAACTCTGGGGGTATGAAACGAATGCTCCAAATTGTTAAACAAAACTGTAAAATGGGAATATCTTAGTTAATATTTGCAGGGAAAGGACTGTGCAAATTCAGTCTCTTTGATTAATTTAGGATTGCATATCCTTTATAACCTTGGGAAAAACTGTCTAATTCAGCCCTTCACGTTGAGCACGCTGATGGAATCCAGACATTATTTCTACATTTGCCCCTAATACGGATATTTCTGTATGCTAATTAAAAGACTAAAAGAAAGACGAAAGAAGCAGGGCTGAAATAATTGAAAACTCCAGATAATTTTAATTCTGTCGTCTTTTCAGAACCTGTTCAGAAACATGCATCACTTGGCTCAGTTATTTTTTTACAAGGAAGAAAAAAGAAAAGAAAAGCTGAATCTTAAATTTTTTTTTTTAATCCTAATTTTCACCTGACTGCATTTTGATGAAGAATCAAGCATTTACACCGAATCAGGCGTTACACAGACTTCGATATAGGATTTTTGAAAATATATTCAAGATTTAATTTTTTACATTTCAACTTTGTTATGGCTATTCTTTTTCCTTTTTCATTTTTGAGCTTCTTTTTGAAGTACATAAACCCCAGAATAACTCATCTGTCTGGAACCTGCACTGCACATCGGACATAAATCGGACATAAAGGCATTAAGAATTGTAAACCTAATCTTGCGTAGCTTCTTCTCCAGAAAGATTACACTACTAACCAGAGCATACAAAACATTTGCTAGACCAATTCTCGATTACAGCTCACCTGTCTGGAACCGACACTGCATTTCAGACATTAATACAATTGAGCGTGTCCAGAAATATTTCACAAGAAAAGTCCCCCACTCCTCTGATCACAACAAAATACCTTATGCCACCAGACTTGAAATTCTGGATTTAGAAAATTTAGAACTCCGCCACCTTCAACATGATCTGAGCATAACTCATAAAATAATCTGCTACAATGTCCTTCCTGTCAAAGACTACTTCAGCTTCAACCACAACAATACACGAGCACACAATAGATACAAACTTAAAGTGAACCACTCCAATCTTGATTGCAGAAAATATGACTTCAGTAACAGAATTGTTAATGCCTGGAATGCACTACCTGACTCTGTGGTCTCATCCCCAAATCCCCAAAACTTTTATTTATTTATTTATTTATTTATTTATTTATTTATTTATTTATTTATTTATTTATTTATTCACATTTTTATACCGCCCTATCTCCCAAGGGACTCAGGGCGGTTTACAGCCTGATAAAAAACATACATATAAATACAGAATAAAACATCCATTAAAAAACTTATTAAATAAGGCCAAATATTTAAAATAGCAATAAAAGTAATAAAACCCCAATTAAAACCAAATTCAAAATTTAAAATTCTAGTCCAGTCTTGCGCAAATAAACAGATGTGTCTTAAGCTCGCGGCGAAAGGTTCGAAGGTCAGGAAGTTGGCGAAGTCCTGGGGGAAAACTTTAACCTAAGACTGTCTACTGTTGACCTCACCCCATTCCTAAGAGGTCTGTAAGGGGCGTGCATAAGAGCACCAGCGTGCCTACCGTTCCTGTCCTAATGTTTCCTTTGCTTGTATTCATTTTGTGTGTTTATTTCATGCTTATACTTATATATATTGTTGTGTTTGACAAAATAAATAAATAAAATAAATAAATAAATAAATAAATACAATCGAGAGAGTCCAGAGATATTTCACGATAAGAGTCCTCCACTCCTCTGCTTGCAATAAAATACCTTATGCCACCAGGCTCCAAATTTTGGGCTTAGACAACTTAGAACTACGCTGATTTCAGTCTGACCTAAGCATAGTACATAAAATTATCTACCACAATGTCCTACCTGTCAATGACTACCTCCGACGATGACTGTCTCCAACGTATTTTTGGCATCACCTGGCAGGACAAAGTTCCAAATAGCACAGTCTTGGAACGTGCTGGAATTTCTAGCATGTATACACTACTTGTTCTGTCTCCGTCCTCACTTTGGAGTAACAAGCTGGCCTACAGCCAGTGGATTCATGGCTCCTATCAGTCCTGGCCAAGAAAATGCAGCTGCCTGCCAAAAAGTTCAAACAGATTAAGACTTCAGCTCACTCCAACACGGTTCAGCTAATTTGCTTCCCGTGGAACTGAGAGCAGTCCCAAAGCTCCTTATATATCCTGTGAGGTGGGGCTTCTGCCCCACCCTTTCCTTTGATGACGGCGCCTCTCTAATCTTCTGAAGCGCGGGTCGATCCAGGCTTGATTAGTATGATTATCAGCTGCATCTGAGGGGGTAGCCTGAGGAAGGGAGGAATCAGGGGATGTCAGCCTCATTACGTCCTCCGACTGGCCTGGTTCTGGCTCCTGGAGCCGGGCCAAAGGAATCGATGCTTCTGAGGTAAGCCTTACAGGCCCTTCCCCCTCACTCTCGGAGTCACTTTCGGGCATGGGGCCAGGTTCGGGGGCTGGAGCCACAACACTACTGAAACAGCGACGTCTACGCTGGCTTGGGCGTGTCGTGAGAATGGCTGATGGTCGGATTCTCCTGTATGGAGAATTAGTGCAGGGAAAGTGCCTCAGAGAGAGACCACAGCTGCGATATAAAGATATCTGCAAGAGGGACCTAAAGGAACTGGGATTGGACCTTAACAGGGGCCGGTTTAGCTCACGCTGGTAAAAGCCTGTTATTAAGAACACAGTAGCCTGCAATTACTGCAGGTTCGAGCCCGGCCCAAGGTTGACTCAGCCTTCCATCCTTTATAAGGTAGGTAAAATGAGGACCCAGATTGTTGGGGGGGCAATAAGTTGACTTTGTAAAAAAAATATACAAATAGAATGAGACTATTGCCTTATACACTGTAAGCCGCCCTGAGTCTTCGGAGAAGGGCGGGGTATAAATGTAAAAAAAAAAAAAAAAAAATAACAACTGGGAAACCTTGACCTCCGATCGTTCAGCTTGGAGGCTAAAGACGCAGCATGACCTTCTCCAATTCGAAGAGACATTTGTTCGGCAGGCTGAGGCAAAGAGGCAGTCCCAGAACCAGCGAAATCTGGGGGCTGGGCAGGGGACAGAATGGATCTGCCCTCAGTGTGGAAGGGATTGCCGCTCTTGAATTGGCCTTTTTAGCCACACTAGATGTTGTTTTAGGATCTCTTCCAGAGCATGATACCATCGTCTTTTGAGACTAAAGGATGCCAATGAAATGCAATGACTACTTCAGTTTCAACCACAACAATCCACAAGCAACTAATAGATATAAACTCAAGGTAAACCACCCCAAACTTGATTGCAGAAAATATGACTTCAGCAACAGAGTGGTCAGTGCCTGGAATGCACTACCTGACTCTGTGGTTTCTTCCCCAAATCCCCAAAACTTTAAGCTTAAACTGTCTACTGTTGACCTCACCCCATTCCTAAGAGGTCTGTAAGGGGCGTGCAGAAGCGCACCTGCATGCCTACCATCCCTGTCCTAATATTTTTTTTTACTTACTCTTTTCACGTATCCAAATTATGTTTATACTTTTACCTGTTATCTTATATATGATTGACAAAATAAAAAAATAAAAATAAAAAATAACCACCCCAAGGGTTTGTAGAAGAGATTTTCAAAGGTGGCAACTTTAAGGTGTGTGGACTTCAACTCCCAGAATTCCCCAGGTAGCATGCTGGTTGTGGAATTCTGGGAGTTGAAGTCCACATATCTAAAAGCATACAGGCTGGGGAATTCTGGGGGTTAAAGTCCACACATCCTAAAACTGCCAAATTTGAAAAACTTTATTTTTGAACAAGGCAGCCGGGGTTTCTTCCTGGCCTAATTTTTTTTTTTTGTTTTATTCTTTTAATTTCAACACAACATGAAGCTGACATGATACAAAGCAGGCTAATAGTTTCTAACATCATCATTTTCATCTGAATACCCTTGCACCCAGCACAGGCTCTAGGGACATTCTTAGGAAATAAAAAATGGAGAACAGTGGCATCTTAATGTTCTAACTGGTAATTTCCCATTTGCCCCCAAAATAAACTAAGCAAGCAGTAAAGAACTTCTCAGGAGACTGGTTGAAGACATAGGAAACATCCTGATCAACGTGTCTTCTGAATTATATGCCATGGAACCTCTTTGTAGGGAGTAACAATAGCAATAGCACTTAGACTTATATACCACTTCACAGTGCTTTTAAACCTCACTTTAAGCAGTTTTACAGAGTCAGCCTCTTGCCCTCCCAACACTCTGGGTCCTCATTTTACCCACCTTGGAAGAATGGAGGGCTGAGTCAACCTTGAGACTGGTGAGATTCGATCCGCCAAATTGCAGGCAGCTGGCAGTCAGCAGAAGTAGCCTGCAGTACTGCATTCTAACCACTGCACCACCGCAGCTCTTCCGACTTACAACCCCGTAAGCTGTTCTCAAAATTCCTAATAGCCCCCCCAAACCGTTGTAAGCCATCCAGAGTTGTATACCATCCTGAGTCATTTTGCAGCAAGAATCCTAGTGGAAAATCACCTAAACATGAGCTGACAGTGTGCAGCCGCTGCCAAAAAAACCAATGAAATGGTAGGCTGCATTAATAGACAGATAGAATCAAGATCACATGAAGTTCTAGTTCCGCTTTACAAAGCCTTAAGATGACCATACTTGGAATATAGCATCCAGTTCTACTGCATCCATATAAAAAAGATGTTGAGGCTCTAGAATTGGCCTTTTTAGATGTTGAGGCTTTTTAGATGTTGAGGCTTTTATGTACACTGAGAACATATGCACCAAGACGAATTCCTTGTGTGTCCAATCACACTTGGCCAATAAAAAATTCTATTCTATTCTATTCTAGAAAGAGTGCAGAGAAGAGCAACAAGAATGATTAGGGGCCCAGAGACTAAAACTGTTATGACCCAGACCCAAGTAGTTATTACCAGACACAATCAGTCCTAAACAAACATATTTTATTAGAACAGCTGAGAATTACTTTGTTCTCAGCTTAGTCCAAATTAATTCTAAAACAAACTCCTTCAGAAAAAGTCCTTTGGGCTTATCACAAACCTCTGTCTCCCTTGGCACCCTGCCAAAGGCCTTTCTTGGCAAAGCCCTACAAAGTTCAGAAACAAGAGATGTCAAATAGAAACAGATGTAGCAACGTTGCTTTCCCACAAAGAGCCCAAGAGCCGTTGCTGCTCTTTTAAGCCTTATGGGAGGAGTCAATTATCTCCTGACCTTACTACCAAGTCGTCCTTTTTGCTTTAGCTGCTCTTGCCTTCTGGTAGCTCTGCACATGTGTGCAATAGGAGCAGGCTCCTCCTATTCTTTTTTTTTGGGGGGGGTGTTTACATTTATACCCCGCCCTTCTCCGAAGACTCAGGGCGGCTTACAATGTATAAGGCAATAGTCTCATTCTAGTTGTATATTTTATACAAAGTCAACTTATTGCCCCCCCAACAATCTGGGTCCTCATTTTACCTACCTTATAAAGGGTGGAAGGCTGGAATTCCTCTGCCTCTCTGCTGTTGTCATGTCCTACTCCTCCGCTGACGGCCGGGTTGGGGAAGTCCATATCAAGCGTGCCTCTGCAGCTCTGCCAAAGTCCTATCAGAGTTCTCAAGGCAGGCAGGAGACCAGGACGTGACTTCAGCAATCCAAGTTAGACTTTGCCTGACTCAGAGAATGCCAGAAAGCAGATCCTGTATATAGGCCATGGGGTGTGGCTCCATGACTCAGCACTTATCCAGGCCTGCCCCTCCCTTCTTTTTGCTGACGTCGCCTCTCAATTCTCCGGAAGCGAGGATCTCTCCAGCCTCCAGCTGTTGGTAATCTGAGCTCATGACTGGCTTCACATTCTTCAGGCTCACATGCTGTGGGGGAGGGGTTTAGTTGCTCCGTTTGCCTGGGCATGGTGCCAGGACTGGGGGCTGAAGGCACATCAGGCCCTTCGTCTTGCTCAGCCTGTCTGGGCATGGTGCCAGGTCTGGGGGCTGGAGGCATGCCAGGACATTCTTCCGAACTATCAGCGTCCGGCAGGAGATAAGAGGGGCCTGGCTGTGGCAGGGGGAGCAGGCGAGACACAACAGCTGTCCGCCTCTGGAGGCTCCGGAGTCCACGCATCACTCTCAGATGGCCCTGGCCCCATTTCTGCCTCTGACAAAAAGCCCTTGTCTGGGCCTTCCCCTGACTGCAGGACTGGCACATTGTCCTCCCCAGCCTCCTCACTGTCTGACTCCGCTGCTAGCTCCTCAGGCTGCCGGTGGACCACAACAAAAACATACAAAGAACGGTTACGGGAATTGGGTATGTTTAGTCTAATGAATAGAAGGACTTGGGGGTGACATGATAGCAGTGTTCCAATATTTGAGTGGGCTCCTACAAAGAACAGGGGTTCAACCTATTCACCAAAGCATCAAAAGGCAAGACAAGAAACAATGGATGGAAAACAACCAAGGAGAGAAACAATCTAGGAGAAATTTCCCAATGGTGAAAGCAATCCACCAATGGAACAGCTTGCCTCAGAGGTGGTGGGTAATAAGGCTGGACAACCACCATTTATCTGAAGTGGTACAGGATCTCCAATGACAGAGCACCCACAACTTCTGGAGTCAAGCAATTCCATTGATTAATTGTTCTCACGGTCAGGAAATTTCTCCTAAGGTCTTGATTGGTTAGAATAGAATAGAATAGAATATTTTTATTTATAGACTGCCCTTCTCCCGAAGGACTCAGGGCGGTGTACAGTCAAGAATAAAATACAGAAAGAAAACAACAATACAAAACTAAAAACAACCCTTTAAAAACCTATTTGATATGGCTACTTATAGATAAAATATTACCCTCTAAAATTTACAAAAAATTTAAAACCCATAAAATCAATTTGATAATTTAAAATTTAAGTGAGTCCAGCAAGACGAAATAAGTAGGTTTTAAGTTCGCGGCGGAAAGTCCTAAGGTCAGGTATTTGTCGGAGTCCAGGGGGAAGCTCGTTCCATAGGGTAGGAGCCCCCACAGAGAAGGCCCTCCCCCTGGGGGCCGCCAGCCGACATTGCTTGGCTGACGGCACCCTGAGAAGACCCTCTCTGTGAGAGCGCACCGGTCGTTGGGAGATAGACGATGGCAGTAGACGGTCCCGTAGGTATCCCGCTCCTAAGCCATGAAGCGCTTTAAAGGTAGTAACTAACACCTTGAAGCGCACCCGGAAAACAACAGGCAGCCAGTGCAGTCTGCGCAGGATAGGTGTTACATGGGAGCTCCGAACTGCTCCCTCAATAACCCGCGCAGCCGCATTCTGGACTAACTGGAGTCTCTGGGTGCTCCTCAAGGGGAGCCCCTTGTAGAGAGCATTGCAATAGTCCAGACAAGAGGTAACGAGAGCTACCTCTCTCCTTCATTAGTTTCCATCCATTGCTTCTTGTCCTGCCTTCAGATGCTTTGGAGAATAACCTGACCACCCCTCTCTCCTCTCTGTGGCAGCCCCCCCTTACAGAATATTCATGACTGGGAAGACATGGTAACAAGGTCAGCCAATGAAGAGGCATAGCAACTAAATCAGCCAATTGGGAGCTGAGACAGACTGGAGCCAGGGCATGTCTTAGTCGGCAGAACTGTAGAACTTAGAACTGTAGAACGGCAGAATTTAGAACTGCAGAACTTAGTCTGCAGAACTATTGACCTCACCCCATTCCTAAGAGGACTATAAGGGGCGTGCATAAGAGCACAAAAGGGCCTCTGGTGGCTCAGACTGCTAAGACAGTCTGTTATTAACACAGCTGCTTGCAATTACCGCAGGTTCAAGTCCCACCAGGCCCAAGGTTGACTCAGCCTTCCATCCTTTATAAGGTAGGTAAAATGAGGACCCAGATTGTTGGGGGCAATAAGTTGACTTTGTATATAATATACAAATGGATGAAGACTATTGCTTAACATAGTGTAAGCCGCCCTGAGTCTTCGGAGAAGGGCGGGATATAAATGCAAATAAAAAAAAAAGTGCCTACCGTTCCTGTCCTATTGTTCTCTTCATTATATCAAATTAACATAGCTGTTGCATACTTTTACTTATATATATATATACTTTTCTTTCATGATGTGTTGTTTTTATTTATGAAGATGTTTGTGTATACTGTTATGACAAAAAAACAACAACAACTGAGTCTGTAAAGAGAAACTGAAAGCAGTGTTTGTGCCCGCTGTCTGCTCTGCTGAAAACGAAACTAATTGTTCTCTCCTGCCTTGCGTTGTAACATTGAAGAAGAACTCTGATATTGGTATTGTAAATACTTCATCTATTATTATGTATATAAAGAAATTAATGAATCCTGCTGAATTAATTTATCTGTGTGGGCTTCTGGACTTGATTTTTGTAAGAAACTCTGACACCCCCAAATATTGGGAAACGGCTATCATGTCATCTCTTGTCCTAAACTAGACAAACCCAATTCCAGCATCCGTTCGTCATATGTTTTAGCCTCCAGTTCCCTAATCATCTTTGTTGCTCTTCTCTGCACTCTTTTTAGAATCTCTCTTTTTATATCATGGAGACCAAAACTGGATGCTCTTATTCCAAGTGTGATCTTAACAAGATATTATAAAGTAGTACTAACACTTGAAGTGATCTTCATTCTATCGCTCTGTTAATGCAGCCTAGGAATGCTAAGGCTGGAGTTTCACATCGACTTTGCTATCCCTACAATTTTTGCAGCCAAATTTGAAAGCTCCGGCTGTTAACTTTCACAAAAGACTTTCAAAGAATATATATTTATTTTGGGGCTTACTCTGGTGCTTTGGAAAATATACTTATTTTCCAAAGGGCAGGACAAGAAACAGTGAATGGAAACGAATCATTAGAGAGCATTTCGCTGAGGCAGCCTTCATCGGCGCCATCTTGAAAACAAAAGATCAAGGAGAGAAGCAACCTGGAATTGAGGAGAAACTTCCAAACAGTGAGGACAATTAACCAGTGGAACAGCTTGCCTCCAGAAGTTGTGGGTGCTTCATCACTGGAGGTTTTTAAGAAGAGACTGGACTAGTAGTTGTCTGAAATAGTATAGGGTCTCTTGATCAGCTTGTTACACTAGAAGACCTCCAAGGTACCTTCCAGCTTCTTCTTCTTTTTCTTCTTCTTCTTCTTCTTCTTCTTCTTCTTCTTCTTCTTCTTCTTCTTCTTCTTCTTCTTCTTCTTCTTCTTCTTCTTCTTCTTCTTCTTCTTCTTCCTTGTGTATCCAATCACACTTGGCCAATAAAAAATTCTATTCTATTCTATTCTATTCTATTCTATTCTATTCTATTCTATTCTATTCTATTCTATTCTATTCTTCCTCTTCCTCCTTCTCCTCCTTCTCCTCCTTCTCCTCTTTCTCCTTCTTCTCTTTCTTTCTTAATTTGGATCCAAAGAATTCTCAACAAACCTAAGGATTTGCAGACGGGGTGGGGGATGGGGATCCAACTGTATCTGAATCCATTGACCAGGTCTTTGTTTCTTGACAGGAAAACAAAATTAGATTGTTCATTTCATTTGGTTGCTCCAAGCAGCCCCTTCAGAAATTTGATCAATATTCATTTAATTCAGCTGAGACGGTGTCATCCAATTTTCCACCCCTGCAGCCAATTTCATGGGGCAGAAACTGGTTGCCTTCCTGAGTCCCCAAACCATCGATTAATGCTGAAAAGCATCTGATGAGTCTCCTGTTCTAAATTGCCATTACCTTAAAAATCTTTGGCAGCTCTAAGAGAAGATAGAATTTTCTCTTGCTCGTACAAATGGCCCTTTTTTTTTAAAGAAAAAGAGAGAGGCGGGGGGAGGATCTTCTATGCACAGAAACATGTGACACGGCTTTAGTAGGAGAGCATGTGTGTTTGTGAAATGGAACCACAAAACATACATTAAAATGAAATTTCGTTGCATACGGCTCTCAAAGGGTCACCACCTCCAATATGCACTACATAAACGTGACAAAATCAATAAGTACAAAATTATGCATATAGCCACATATATGATATGACCCAGAGAAACAACACAGTCTAGTTCAGATGTATACATGTACCTGGTGAGAGAAATTAATGTTGGAAGTTTACCAGATGGGTGGCAGGGGAAACAAAGCTCTAACAAAATCTGGTAGTCCTGTTAGAAATACTTCAAAATCTCAAAAACAACAGAAACAGACCATAAAGTGGATTTGTGGGGTCTCTAACAATCCTTTGAGCTCTAAGCATATAGCACTTATAAGCAGGATCCTGAATAACGGGAAGTGAGCTCCCTATAATTTTCTCCACTGTCCTTACCACTCTCTCTATGGACTTTCTATCTGAGGCGCTGCTGCCACCAAACCAAACAGGGATTCAGTTTGTTAAAATGTTCTCAATCTTGCCTCTGTAAAAAGTGGCCAGGACAGAAGGAGAAAGATGTGCTCTCCTCATCTGATGCAGGAAATGCAGACACTGGTTTGCAGGCTCCATTAAGGATGCCGTGTGGAGAGACCAGTTCAGATTGTTAGTTATCTGCACCCCCAGACCACCTCTACAGCTACATCCTTGATACTGAGTGGAATATGACTATGCCGGCTCTTTGTACAGCTGTTCGATTACTAAAACAGTTGTGAGGTGCATCTGGCTTCCCTGTTGATTTGGTTTGTCAGAAGATCGCAAAAAGGTACATACGAGCCGGTTGCTAAGTATCCAAATTTTGATCACATGACCACGAAGATGCTGTAACAGTCGTGAGTGAAAAAAAAAATTCTTGCAAGACCTTTTTTTAGTGCTGTTGCAACTTTGAACAAGGGACGTGGTGGCTCAGTAGCTAAGAAGCTGAGCTAGTCGATTGAAAGGTTGGCAGTTCAGCAGCTGAAATCCCTACTGCCGCGTAACGGGGTGAGTTCCTGTTACTTGTCCCAGCTTCTGCCAACCTAGTTATTTCGAAAGCACCTAAAAAATGCAAGTAGAAAAATAGGGACCACTTTTGGTGGGAAGGGAACAGCGTTCCATGCGCTTTTCGCATTGAGTCATGCCGGCCACATGACCACGGAGACGTCTTCGGGCAGCGCTGGCTCTTCAGCTTTGAAACAGAGATGAGCACCACCCCCTAGAGTCAGCAACAACTAGCACATATGTGCGAGGGGAACCTTTACCTTTACCTTAACTTAGAACGGTCACTAAACAAAAGGTTGTAAGTTGAGGATAGCCTGTATTTAAGTTAATAAAAATGAGGTAAGTTTCCAAGCCATCTTTTTCAGCTGGATGGGAAATGAGGCCCGTTCTAAATATTGGTCTTTCAGGTTCTAGGTATTTTCATTTATCTCCCCAGTGTCAAGGAAACCTAAGGCCTAGTATGGTTTCCAGGCCTGAAACCCAGCTTGCAGTATTTTTCCATTCTGCTTCATTTCTCTCCTGGACTCGTATCAAGGCTGGTTCGTTCTTTTAACACACTTGATCACCGAGCCAGAGAGAAGCATATTCTCTTGCTCAGTGTGTGGTGTGTGTCTTATTACATCTGTCTCTATCACTCAGTAGACTTCCTGGCCACCCGTGGCTTTTGATCTGAAAGAAATTCCTGTAGGCAACTGTTTCTGTATCATCTGTTCTTCTTTGGCCTTTAACTGAAGCTCAGATGCCGAGCGAAGCTGCCGAACATCAGGCCAACACACAGAGACACAACCTGTGGGCTGTCGGCTAAAGAAGAGTGTGTGAGCCAGAGGTGGATGTCATATATTCTTACCACCGGTTCACCATGCATGCACACACTTGCTTTATGTATGTGCCTCCCGCGCATGCGCCCGGCCTTCTGCACCTGTGCTTTGCTCACACATGGGCCTTCTGTGCATGCACCTGGCCTCAAAAATGTGGCTAAATAGGATGGTATTGTGCCCGGGTGGGTGGGCCCGGATGGGCCCATCTATGGTTGCCGCTACTGGTTCACCCAAACTGGTCCAAACCGGCTGAATTCCACCACTGTGAACGCAGCATCTCTCTAAGGCTACCGAGTTTGACTTTTGGGGGATCGTGCCATTATGAGGTGGTCATCTGGATGTTTGAGGTCCAGATATGGTGGCCCTACTCGCTGCTGGTATTCTTTTAAAAAAAAATTTAGGCTTCTGTATAAGGCTGGAAAAAAGGGTAATGATGCCGTAAGAAACTCCCTTGGATGTTAGTCTGAAAGCAATGTCCCCCCACACCTCCCTTTAAATTTATTTTTATTTTATTTATTTGTATCCCAACTTAAATTTTTAATCTTTTTTGCAAATAATTCAAAGTGGCAAACACATCCAATACAAAGTCCAACCCACAATCACAACCGTGTGAGGTGGGTTGGGTTGGGATGAGAGTGTGTGACTGACCCAAAAGTCACCCAGCTGGCTTTCATGCTTAAGGTGGAACTAGAACTCACCATCTCCTGGTGATGGACGCAAAGTCACCCAACTGGTTTTTAGACCTCAAGCAGTACTAGAACTCACTGTCTCCTGGTGTTTGGCTCAGAGTTACCAGCAGGCTTTCATGCCTAAGGCAGAACTAGAACTCTCTGTCTCCTGATAATTGGTCCAAACTTACTCAGCTGCCTTTTATGGTAAGATGAGACTAGAACTCACAGTCTCCTGGTTTCTAGCCTGTTG